>NW_005842679.1:832175-873697 GCF_000455745.1 Alligator sinensis | reverse complement strand
AAATGCCACTGCCACCACCCACCACAAGCACAGCCTGACCCAGCCCCTGGTGGGAAGAGATTGGCACAGCCCCAACCCACCTTGCCCCACATAGATCCAGGGGGCACACACCCTCTCATGCCCTCCCAGGGTGTATGCAGTGGCAGAAGCTGCCCCACCCTCCCCGTGCCCCCATACAAGCCATGGCTCTGTCCCATGCCTGCCCCAGCCCCACTCCCTCCCTCACTGCAAGCACCTTGATCTGCCCCCCATACCACTTCCACCACAACAGACTTACCAGCAGCATGAAGCTGTCCAAGATGCCAGGTTGTGCTTCTTGCCACCCACATGCTG
Source organism: Alligator sinensis (assembly GCF_000455745.1). Classification (NCBI taxonomy): domain Eukaryota; kingdom Metazoa; phylum Chordata; order Crocodylia; family Alligatoridae; genus Alligator; species Alligator sinensis. Next base: position 873,364 of record NW_005842679.1, on the reverse strand, counting down.
TGCTGCAGCTACACACCTGCACGGGCCATTTATCGGCCAAATTATTGGCCACATCAAGCCAATTTTTGATACAGTCAATCTTATTTTATATTGGTGCCAGTCCGATATTGGATTGATGTATCATGTACCTCTTAGGGTGGGAAGATGATGGGGATGTAGGTGCTATTCATGGCCCCCATGCAGTTGGGGAAACCCATGCCAGGAAAGCTGCTGACCATCTTCTACAGTTGAGAAGGCAAATGAAGTGGTTTTCCAGGATATTCTTGGTTAATCAAACACACTGCTTAGATGGCCTCTCAAGCCGTGGACTTGCTAGCACCAAACTGGTTGGTGACATAGTGGACACTGCTGGGAATGGCCAGCTTCATGAAGGTGGTGGCCATCTGCTTCTCCAGCATGAGGGGTAGCCACATGCTGATGTTTTGGCATGTGATGTGGGGGGCCACTGGATCCACTCCCAGGATTCATTCCCAGGATTCATTCCCAGTATTCAGAACAATCTACTCCCACTTGTTGCTGTTGGTGGTGAGGCTCTAGAACTGGAGTTCAGTGGTCTGGAAGTGGTAATAAAGCATTTCTGGCATTCTGGATGGTCTTGTCTTTTCCTCTCTGCTGTGCCCATATAAACTAGTGTTCCTAATTACATTTTCCAATTCTGTCATTTTCTTGTTAGACTTAACATATGGCATTTTCACAATACTTTCTGTTTATGATATTACATTATAGACGTCAAGAGTAATCAAAAGGCATAGAGACATGATATGGGAAAAAATCCAGTTTGTGATGTTTCTGGGTCATATTTTTGCAAATTTCACAGTTGGAGCCTGTTTTGGTTGCTAAAAATTACCACTTGAACTTGTGTTTGTACATTTGATTTGTTAACAGAAAAAGAAGCATTATCACCTAAGTTTATTAGGACAGGATTTAGAAATGTAGAGCCAAGTGGAGGCAGCAAGGGTGTTCATATATTGTATTGCTGGCTTCAGTGTGACCCACTTCCACACCATATGGGGGACAGTAATAACTGACAATTCTTTCCTGGTAGGAACAACTTTCTCTCATTATTTTCTCATTTGATCTTCATTTTTGTTGCCTTGGGAACAAAGTGTAACTGTAATTTTAGTCTTTTATACTTCATGAATTGTTATTTAAACTGTTCAAGCTACATCTTTCAGAAGGCTAATGTCTCTCTCACTTTGACCTAGTGGCTTTGAGCCAGGCATATACTGATCAAAATAATTAAAATATTGACAAATGTATGTATCTCTTAAAGTCCATTTTAATTAGGGCTATTAATAGTCATAGATGTTTGGGGTTGAGAGAGATGCTCTTAATTTTAGGATTATTGTTACTGTTCAACTGCCCTCAATTCTGGGACTGGTAGCAAAACATTTTCAGGGTTATGATTTCTCAAAGCCTAGCCGCTCAGCATTGTCACACTAGAACAACACTGTTCTGTAATTAAACAGGCATACATGATGGTAGTGTCTACTATGCCACTCTTAAATGCTTAGTAAGATGCAGACAATGCCCCAAACCCTCATAATTCAAAAAATGGAGTTAGATTGTAAAAGAGAGAGTTTTCCAAGAAGTCTTTGAATTTGTTGGTTCGATTGCAAAAACATTTACTTTATTCTTAGATTTTTTTAAATACTATAATAACCTAAAAAAAAAAATCGATCTATTTCCTCTGGCAAATAAAATATGAACCAGACTTTTTCCCCAACATTTTTTTAATTGTATAAATGTTCAAATGGCCCATTTAGTCACTGTACACATTCTTGGGTGAGGCTTGTCTACAGTACAGAATTGCATTATTGCAACTGACAACATGCTTGAACCATGCAATTCACCCAATTTGTCTTTTTTCTTCTCTTGATGCCCTGCATTCCCATCTAGCAGTAGTGCACCTAAGGGGGTAGGGGGAGAGGGGTTGTCAACTTGGGGGTGCAAGAAGTAACAGCTGCTGCCACTGCCAGCTGGCTGTGCCACTGCTGCCAGCAACCACCACTGTCCAGGGTGCACAGCTATGACTTTCTCTTCCATCCAGCACTTCAGAGGAGCTATGGATTATTGTATCCACCCTGTTCCCCTTAAGTACACATGCAAGGTCTATGGTATATAATGTATCTACACCACACTTTCCATTTTGTGGTAATGGATGCTTCAGATGATTCTAGCTTGCACAAGGATCTGCTTGACTGTTGTAGGAATTAAGGGCTATGCACTCTTATGTTCAAATATGTGCATATCACATGTAGAGGGTCCCCAGCTATCAAATCGATGTCAAATGGGTTATCTGGATCCTGTGAGCTAGAGCTGACTTTGATTTATAAACAGTGCCTTGCTCCACAAGGAATTTCTTTCCTTATGAGCAAGATTTCAGTTCAAAGATAAGTTGATGATGATGAGGAATAGACTGTAAGCAAAATGAGTTTGTAGTGCTGATAAATGCTAAATAACATGAAAGAAGTCAGCTAGATAGTCTAAAATTACAAACTCTAAGTTGGTAGACATGGCTTGTGAGGCCATAAAGTGACGTAAATGGGAAGTAGCATTGGTGGACATGTATTATTTCAGAGAATGCAACATTTTCTTTTTTCAGTGGAATAGTATTTCTTCAGAAGAAAATGAAGGTCACATTTGGAGAACTAGATATATTTTCCCACAGAAGATATTAAAAACTTTATGATTATGCCAGAGCACATAGTTAAGTATATGGAACCATTAAGGTTTGACAAGGAAGCTGATCCTGATGAATTGCATTCCAAAATTTCAAAGGAGGTGTCAATGTAAGGAAAGAAAAGCATTTAGAAGTTATTTTTCATAGCTTGTTAAGGACACCAGACATAATAAAGTACTGGGAGTGACTGGCTGTGTTCCTGTATTTTTAGAAAAGCATCAAGAATTCAGGAAATGTCAGAAGTGTACATCTGACATAAGCTGCATAAACATGTTAGAGGAGCAGCTCAGAGAGGATTATACAGAATTTAGAAATGTATAATATGGGAAAGCATGCTCAAACTTGATTTATGAAAGGGCAGGCAGATCTGATAAATGAGCCTTATTTCTGTAAGGACAGTCCGGAATAACTAGATGAAGGTAAATTTAAAAGATGTATTTTCTCTGAACTTAAGACCTTTTTGATAATACATCTTACACACACAAAATGAATAATCTAAAAATCAAGCATTGTTTGAACATAGAGAGAGTGAAATGGATAGAAAATGAGGTACAGAGAGGAGATAAAGCATGGAAGTTAAAGGGAATGTATTAGCATGAGGAATGAAACAAAGGATGAACTATCAATGGTTAACAGGATCTAGTGCTTTTTTTCTACATTCAAAAGATTGAGAGGTTATGATAGCCAAATAAAAACAAATTGAATAACCAGAAAAAAATATAGCAGCATGAACATAAAATACTGATTTTAATACATGTCTGTTAAAAAAGCATGGATGGCTCATTGACTTTACTGTAGTGAAGGAATGCAACAAAAACCTCAAACAGTCCAGCACTGAATACTAGTCAATCAGAAGGCCTGGGAATAAATGTAGGCCGTAAACTAAATCTATTTTCAAGATGTTTAGGAGTATTAATAAATTAGACTTCCATTTTTTGTGTATATATTGTGTGTGTGGGGGGGGGGGGGGGGGGCAGCATCAGCCAATCACACTGACCAGGGCCCCCCCCCCCACAGTAAAACTCACCAAACAGGAAGCAGCAGTGGCACTCCTGGAAGCAGCAGCAGCACTTCTGGAAGCATCAGTGACACTTCCAGAAGTGGCTGCAGCTCTACATCCAGGACTCCCACTCCCCAGCCAGTGCTCACAGGGAAGGCACCGGCGTTCCCACCTGCCCCCCTGCCCATCGCCTAAGTAGGGAGTACGGCTGGTCAAGGGGTGCACCAGCACTCTCAGGGTGTGCATGTGCACCCTCGTGCAACCCCTACATGTTGCCACTAGTATTCTAAAACTTCTGTCTGCTCTTCCTACCAGCCTTGAGCTGTCTTCAGAATGAGAGGGTGAGGGGAAGGGAGCAGATGGATTTTGATCTAGGGATTTTTCAGCCTCTGCAGGAGGGTGGGGTGGGTGTATTGGAGCCACTCCCCTGAGGGGAGAGGGGGGGCTCCAATTCACCTGCTCCACCCTCCAAAACTGTCTGGGGACCCCCTAGAAAGAGCTCCCTTTCCTCCCTTCCTGCCCTCCCTCCCACTCTGAAATGGGGTAATGGGATAGGCTGGGAGAGAGGAGCAGCTGTTACTAGAGAAAACTAGTTGCAGGCTCCCAGCCAGCATCTGGATTCCCCTTTCCCCCACCTCAGAACCAACAGTAAACTTCTGTTTCATCCAGGGTGTCATTGTAACTCAGAATGCTTCCTATTAGAAAAATTTAAGTACTGTAAGTGTGTGTGTGTGTGCACCTCTGGTCACCAGGGATCCTGGTTTTCTCTAATTTAAAAAAAATCCACCTTTTTCTATGATTTCAGTGAAACACCACTAATATATAGATAGTCTAAGATTATAAAAGCCTAAGTCTGTCTGTCTGTCTGTAATGCTTTATTCACGCTGTGATTGGCTGTCTCAGCAGCCAGAGTGCTCTACACAGACAGGGACAGACAGTGGAGTGCTGCCATGACAGTGGGGACAGAGGGGCTGAAGGGCCTTGCTCCCCTCCCCTGCTCCTTGGAGGTAGAGTGGGACAACGGGGACTGGAGCACCACCATAATGGAGGTGATGGAGTGGAGGTGGGGTGGGGGGTGAGGCCAGCAGCACTGGCCTTGTCCCTCTGGGTCTGCTCCTTGGAGCCAGGGGCCAGCGTCCCCCCCCATTCCTGCCCCCCCCACAACAACAGTCAGCAGGGAGGTGGTGGGTACTAGTGGAGGGAGGGGAGCAGGAAGGGGAGGGGGGTTACAGCCCAAAGCGGCGGGGGGGAGACGGGGAATGGCCCCGGCCTGAGGTGTGGGGGGAAGGGACGCAGGCCTTTGTCCCCCCCACCATCATTCTTGATGGGCAATTGGCTAGTAGATATATAGTGGTGTTTCATTTTAATCATGGAAAAATGTAGGTTTGGAGTTACTTTTTTTTAACCAAAAATTGGGGATTTTTTTAAATCAGAGAAAACCAGGATCCCTGCTGGTCACAGTGCCTCTTGTCTTGGTCCTATGAGTTGAATTCTGCAGGGCTTGGGGGTGGGGAGAGAGGGAGAGAGGGAGGGTCACAAGAAGAAAAACATGGAACCATCAACAATTTTAAACACATTCTTTCTCATAAATGCCAATGTTTTAAGGTGTGCTAGTTCACAGGCTTGCAAGGTTAGAAATAGATACCGAATCCTACTTCTGAATTTGGAATCTCCTCTTGCCAATGTTACTATATAATGCTACTCTTTCTAGCCCTGCAGGGCCACGAGCTATTGAACTTTAAAGTTATGGTGCTTTTATGTATAGAAAAGCTGTTACTGGTGCAATATTTCTTTTCATTCACTGTCAGCAAGGCCAATATATAGGAGGAAAAAAACAGGTTTGTGCTGGTTTCATTTTTTTAAAGGAACTTTGGAATGTTTATAACTTCACAGTTGGATGAGTGGACAGACGGTACATGAGATGAGACTATCACAAGAGCATGATATAATCATATGGCTGCACCTTTTTCTAGTGTGTGTAGTAATATATTACTAATCACATGTGTACCATACCAACACACATTTAAGGTTGAATTAATGTCAAATTTAATCTCTGAACTTCCTCCACATCTTCAATCTCAGACCAAGTTTTTAAAAATAACTACAAAAAATGTTTCCTTGTTGTGGAAATTTCCTCTCAAAACTACATCTACCCAAGACCTGCTATGTCCCATATTCAGTCCTGAAATATTAAGCCTGGTATCTTACAGCACTGAAGAAGTACTACTTTAAGTTCTACGAACATCAATATTTCCTCTAGATATTTAAAAAATAAAAGATGTATGTCTTTTTAAAACTATTAATTTAGGAAGCAAAATATATCCATTAACATGTTATGATGTTCTTCCAAAATAGAAATATAGGCCAGTTTCTCTGTTTTTGTATGCCTTGGATAGTCATTTATACCAGGGCAAAATGGGTGTGAAATAGTACTATAATATACAATGGTAATGATTTATCTCTTTGCCTGGAATAAGTGACTATATATAGTACTGTAGAAAGAGAATCAGATTTGTAATTGCGGCTGTGCAGGTAACTGTACAGAAGTTGCATTTACCAGTCTAACCTAGATCAATTAAGTCTGAGTGTACATTTATCCAGGTCTGTCTTAGACCATGTTTGGCCATTTTAGACCAGTCTGTGTGTGCAGAACTTCTGTACTGTTAGGGGTTTCAACATTTCTGGTCATTAGAAATCAGTGTATAAGGTCTGCACCTGGGTAAATTAAATTTGTCTAAGTGGCCATTTTTAACACTCTCTAAGTTCCCCAAATGTCTGGACTTAGGCATGAAGGATTCTTAAAGCTAAATACAGGAGAGGAGTATATGTGAACCAAAGTGACATCAAACCCGAAATGATGGAAAGGTTGCAGGTTTAGCAAAGATCATATGGGAATGAGATCTAACAATTAACAGCTGCTAAACATATGTAATATATACAAAACACTTTTTTTCATAATACTTGACAGATGAGGAAATACCAAACTGAAGATTTTTTTTTTTTTTTTGCAGTATACATATTGGTGACTTAATGCAAAAGGAAAACGACACTTTGTCATTTCAGTATTACATGACTCAGAGTCCTTCACTAATACCATTTGCAAACTATTCGAGCATTTGGAAGATAGCTACTGCCACGTTGCCCAAGCCTGCTAGTTTAAAGCTCAAGAGGAGCAAGCATTATTTGTGTGAGTGCTACTCACACATCTGACGGCACAGTATATATACTGTTTCTCATTTAAGAGGATCCCAAAGCACCTAATTAGGGGACCAGAGATACTAAGTTTTGATTTATTACTTCTGAAGTTACATTCTTGTTGGAATACACTAATTTCTTTGAAATTGTATTAGCCAGGATATATTTCATAGGACATTTGTTCTTCTAACCTTATGAGTGTTTGCAAGGTCATGAGACACATTATATTGAAAGATAGATAAGCTGTTTCATATAACACCCCATTAAGTAAATCCCTTTAACAACAAGGACAAGAGGCCTCTTCAGGCTCTCCTTTTATATGGACTGTTTACAGATGAGAATGTTAAACCATCTCTCTTAAGGAGAGAGAGAAAATAACAAAACTAAAAACTTCATAGCTAGTATGTCAATTCCCCTGTAGATTTTTTTCTGTGATTGTCAACTGCTGTTTGTTCCTGTTCAATATTTCCCCAAGAAACATTTTTCTTGGGGAAATATTGTTTGCCCAAGAAAAATTGTTTGCAAAACCATGTTTGCACTGGTTTTGTTGATATCTTTCAAAGATTTGCCTCTGTGTCTAAATTGCCTTCTTCAGAGGGATGTAAATGATCTCTGAAGAAGGGAAAGGAAGCAACTGTCCCTGCTGTTTACAGGTCACCAAGGGCCCTGGGGCTCTGGAACTACTGAAGTGTAGGGCACTAAGGACACAGTTCATCCTCTCTGAGGTTACATGGATGGGAGCAGAAAGAAAGGGATGAGAGCCTTTTATATGTAGAATATTGTTATACTAGATAAATTCCCACTCCCCTATATATAACTTAGTAATGTTTATCTAGTAGTCTGGACTGGGTGCTGTAGAGTAGCTGTATGGTGCCCCTCCTCAAGGATCCAGACCTCTGCATAGAGAACAGTTGACAGAGTCATAGAAGTATTACTTATTAAATTCAATTTCATTGGTCCAAAATTGTACATGACAAATTCGACATGAGAAGCTGATATCTACATTGTAACAGCGTCACAGCCGCGACTCTGTTACTAAGATGGGGTAGCAGCTGCCGGAGATTAGAACATCCAGGAAATGGGGAATGTAATACCCCAGGCAGCCAATGAGGACCCAGAAAGAGAAATAAAGAGAAGGAGGAAATTTCCCAAAGTTGCCTTCGGGCACTTACAGATCGAGAGAAGCGGGAGAGGAGCCCCGTGACAAGGAATACAGAGAGAGTCCAGGAGACAGGGACTCACTCTCAGACGATGACGGGATTTTGGGGGATCGATACACCCCACAGGTCACTTCCTACCTGGAAAGACAGCCTTTGCGATGAGTCGTAAAAACGGAGTAGCAGCGTGGAAAACCCCGCAGTTCCGGGGCACAGCGTGGCGGGATTCCCTGAGCGGGAGAAAAAAGGAAAGAGAGAGAGCGGCTGAGGGAGCACCTGATCCTGCCCTGAAGGCACGGGACTCCAATCCCTCACTGGAGAGTGAAGGTAGGTGTGGAGACAGAAAGTGAAAGTAAAAAGGAAAACTGTGACTGAACCGCGCTTCGCATGCCGGCACAAGCCGCAGCCGGGGAATCCCAGTGTTGGCATTAATTAACCACTAACGAGGCAATTAGTGGCTGATCGTCAAGATAACAAGTAGTCCTTACCGTTTTAGAGAGACAGCGAGGGCTCACATGGCGAACTCCTTTTTTTTGCCTGACGTTCCGAGAGAGCATAACAGGCTAATGATAATAAAGCACTCTGGACTAAGATCTGGCCAGCGTGTTCCTTACCGCGGTATCGGCATGTAACAACTCTTCCTCCCCCAGAATTTGCATTTAGATCAAGTTGTGCCAGGCGGGAACTGTGGGAGCTACAGGAGAAGCAGGTACCCAGGATGGGCACGCTGACAAAGTGGTGCATTGGCCGGGAACACAGAGGAGTGAACAGACACCATGGACACTCAAGAACCTACAAATTGGCAGCAGGCTCATAGCCTCACCTTGCACCTCCTACAGGGCCAGCAGGCTCAGCTAGAGGAAATGATGAGGATTAGGACTCAAGAGACGGAGGCCCGGATACAGCTGTGGGCAAGACAACAAGACCTCTGCGAGAAACTCGCGGAGCAACAAATGTTTGGGTCAAGAGAAGGAGGTGTGACCGGACTTCCCCGGATGACAAGGGAGGATGATGTGGAAGCCTACCTCGAGTCATTTGAGCGGGCAGCGATGGCTGTGAAGTGGGATCCAAGGAGCTGGGCTGCTAAGCTGGGACCACTCCTTATTGGTCCAGCGCAGGCGGCATATGGAGCCCTTAACTGAACAGAGGCCTGTGACTATTCCAAGGTAAAAACAGCCCTCCTTTATTGATTGGAAATTTCACTGGAAACATACCGGAACAAATTTAGGGCCAAGAAGGGGTTCGAATCCAGCCGGCCCCGGCTCCTAGTACAGACGCTCCGGGACCTCGCAGAGCAGTGGCTAAAGCTGGAGCAACACACTGTAAAGGAGCTAGTAGACAAGATAGTCTTGGAATAATTTCTGATGGACCTTATGGGCAACACCCAAAGATGGGTTCGATGCCATCAACTGAAAACAGTGGAGGAGGCACTCCATCTGGTGGAAAATTATACGGTAGCTGAAGGGGAAGGAGAAACCCCCAAGAGAGAGAGGGGGGGAGGACCACCATCCTCACATAAAACAAACAGCCTAGCAGCACCCCTTAGAAGGGTGGAGACGACCCATAAGGAGGGTCACCCGGGGAATACCCAGGAGGTGATCTGCTATCAATGCGAAGAAAGGGGCCACATCTCCTGGTTTTGCCCCAGAACTACCCATGATTCATCTCCCCGGATCGAGGGACACGACGAAAAAATGGATTGCAGCTTCGGGCGACATCAAGGGCCAGGCCAGAAAAATAAACCTGTGGTGGAGGTCCGTATGGGCAATACCATAATTCCAGTGATAATAGACACAGGATGCTCCCAGCCTATGGTACATGGTGATTTGGTACCTCCACACTTAGGGGCCCTGAGTACACCAGTCTCCATGGTCTGTATGCACGGGATGGTATATACCTACCCAAGGAGGAGGCTGGAGCTCTCTGTATTGGGAAGAATAGAGGAGATTTTGGTGGGGCTAATCAAGACTCTCCCCTACCCGATGCTGTTAGGGTTGGATTGGCCTCACCTGGGAGAGGTGGTCCACCAGCAGATGATAGACAGCCCTGGGACCCAGGAAAGGAAACACCGGGGACTTTACTTTGGGGATGAGGAGGAAGAGTTAGATATCAAACAGCTGATAGAAGGGGGGGAATTTCCCTCAAGAACAATGACAAGAACACTTGTTTCAGAATCTATGGAAAACCCAGGAGGAAGAAGCCATGAGAGGAGCAGGACCCACACCGAAATCCCCCCAGAACCCACGATATGAGGTAAGGAGGGGTCTGCTCTATAGAGTGGAGGATCTAGAAGAGGGAGGGGAGAGAGCACAGGTCCTGGTACCCTGAAGATACTGGAAGGGCTTACTATGGGTCGCCCACACCTTACCCATGGGGGGGCATCTGGGACACGATAAGACAGAGGCCCATCTCAAACGTTGGGTCTTTTGACCCGGGATTTTTAAAATGACCGAGAAGCTTTGTGAGGAGTGTCCTGAATACCGGGGGGGGTGCCAACCCTACACGGCATAAGCAAATATACCATATTAACCTCCTGAGGAAATGGCAACGAGGGGAAAGATGGTTGGTGAGACAGGAGGAAGAGGAAGAAGAAGAAGAGGCTACTACAGTACGGCACCTGACGGGAACATCGGAGGCACCCCAAGTGGACGACCAATTAGATCTATACTGGCAGGCCAAGGTGAAAGCCCTAATCACAGAGTTTCAAGATGTGTTTAAGGAGATGCCGGGGCAAGCAAAAGGAGTCTGTCACCACATTGTCACCCCTCCCGGAAGAATAATTAGGGATCATTGGCAGAGGTTACCACGCCACTTATGGCCGGTGATCCACCAGGAGATTAATCAAATGAAGGAAAGAGGGATAATTGAAGAGTCCCAGAGTCCCTGGAGAAGCCCGATAGTAGTGGTACCCAAACCAGATGGATCTATCAGACTGTGTGTGGATTACCGAAAGCTAAATGAGGTAGCGAGATTTGATGCATTCCCAATGCCCCAGGTGGATGATATGCTTGAGAAAATTGGTCAGGCACGGTTCATATCCACCTTGGACCTCATGAAGGGTTACTGGCAGATCCCAATGGTGGAAGAGGACAAAGAGAAGACAGCGTTTGGGATCCCATGGGGGGCTATTTCAATTTAGGAGAATGCCATTCAGATTACATGGAGCAGCGGCATCCTTTCAACGACTCATGGAACACCTATTGGCTCCGCACCAAGAATATGCTGTGGCTTACATCGATGATATTATTATCTTCTCCCCCAACTGGGAGGCACACTGCAAACACCTAAGACAAGTACTGGACAGCCTACGACAGGCGGATCTGACGGCGAACCCGCGAAAGTGTGTGTTGGGGAAGTGAGAGACACAATACCTGGGGTTCATGGTGGGCCAAGGAACTATAAAACCCATAACAGAAAAAGTGGCGGCCATAAAATGACAACCCCTTCCTAGAACGTTAAAACAACTTAGATCGTTTCTGGGATTCGCCAACTATTATCGACAATTCATCCTGGACTTTTCAGAGAAGGCAGCCCCTCTAACTGAGTTGACGAAAGGACGACGAAACCCAATAGCCTGGAATCCAGGAGCTATACAAGCCTTTGACCAATTAAAAGAAGCCTTGGGCCAACATCCCGTCCTATACACCCCGGATTTTAGGAAAGCCTTCTGCCTCCAGACTGATGCCTCGGCAGTAGCACTGGGGGCAATATTATTCCAGAAAGATCTAGTAATAGAGAGGCCAGTAGCTTTTGTGAGCCGGAAACTAAAACTGGCGGAGACACGATACTCCACTATAGAAAGGGAATGCCTAGTGGTCTGCTGGGCCATAGAATTATTTCAATATTATTTATTAGGACGGAGGTTTGTGCTTATCACAGATCATGCACCCCTGCAGTGGTTAAGAACAGCCAAATTAAGTAATGCTAGGCTTATGAGATGGTTGTTGGCCTTACAACCTTTCTTTTTTTCAGTGGAACACTGAGCAGGGAGAAGGAGTGGAAATGTAGATCTCCTATCACGTCCAGGAGACGATCTGAAGAAAAAAATAATGCAGCAACAAACAAGCAAGGGACACCAGAAAATCATACACCCAGCTCGGATCTCCAAACAGGAACAAGAGACAAGAGTGAAGAGAGGCGTGGAGACAGAAAGCGAAAGTAAAAAGGAAAACTGTGACTGAGCCGCGCTTCGCATGCCGGCACAAGCTGCAGCCAGGGAATCCTGGTGTCAGCGTTAATCAGCCGCTAACGAGGCAATTATCGGCTGATCGTCAAGATAACAAGTAGTCCTTACCATTTGAGACGGACGGCGAGGACTCACGTGGTGAACTCCTTTTTTTTGCCTGACGTTCCGAGAGAGCATAACAGGCTAATGATAGTAAAGCACTCTGGACTAAGATCTGGCCAGCGTGTTCCTTACCGCGGTACCGGTGTGTAACAACTCTTCCACCCCCAGAATTTGCATTTAGATCAAGTCGTGGCAGGCGGGAATTGTGGGAGCTACAGGAGAAGCAGGTACCCAGGACGGGCACGCTGACATACATGAACAGTTTCTTCCTGATGGAAATATTCCATGTTCTAAACCTTAGATCAACTTGAAACAACTTCTTAAAATTTGTATCGCCCTGCCAAAAATATTTCCATTTTCCCTTCTTGTCCTCAGTTGAATTTCTCTTTTCTTCTCTGTACGTCTGCTATGCAAAGCTTGTTCTTGGGAATGAGGATTTGACTTGGAAACACCACAGGTAAATATTAATCAAGGCTGACCTTTCAATTTGCAACATAATTAATTTACTCAACATGTAACATGTATAACAAAAAGTATGAATTTATATGTAATCTTGCTTAATTTGTGATTATGCTATGGGACTTACCTTGCTCCCAATGAGGTGAATGGGAGTTTGTCATTCACTTCAGTCTGTGAAAGAGCACTGAGCCTTGCTAAATACAGGGCTATTTGCCATTCAGAAACTAGAAACAGCATTATACTTATTTCTGTATTTATGATACTAGCTGCTAAACATGCACTAGATCAAGTTCTTGCTTCAGTTCTAATCCTTTTCTGTGGTATGACTGAATATGGAAGTCAATATTAATATGCAGGGAGAAGTATCTATCAGTGTATCTGCACTGGAGAGAGACCCAAGCTAGCTTGTTCAAGCCTAGGTCAAGTCCTAGAAGCAGTCTAATTGTGACGGGAGGATACATTTAGTCTGCTCTGATCTCCATGCTGTCATGGCTAAACTTGCTGATACTGATACCTGAGCTGGCATCTCTAAGGGTAGCACAGATAATTCTATGCTGTGATGCACTCTGCGCTATAGAAGTAGTTTATTTCTGGACACAGAAGGTGTTAATCGATAGCTGGATATGAGATGGCTATTTTTTGTTGCTGGTAGTGTAGGAGATCCTTGGGTGGAAGGTTGCTTCTTGCCTTTGACAGAGTCCATATTAAAACGTGTGGTATTCCTTTCCTTTTCAAGTGTTGGAGAATGGCCACATGGCTCCAAGATAGATTAGAAATAGTAATTGTGGGAGTTTTTCCTAGGTTTTGTTGTTCTTGATAAAAATAAAAGGATGGAAAGAGGCTGGCAGTAGGGAGGGAGGTACTGAAAACATGATGTCAACTTCAGCAAGTCAACCGAGCCTAAACTAATAGGCACAGGTATCCATCTTTAGGCAAACTGTAAATTGCCATAGACCAAAAGTCATTAAAGAAAAAGAATCAAAAAGGCACCTAAGTAGGCAGGTTTGTCTCTTATTTATTAACTTTCTAGTAAATGAAACCTCAGCATTAGTTTTCTTGCGGTTCTGTTTCTTTGTAGTCAGCCTATTTGGCCATATCTTGGAGGAGGCAAATTGATTCACCCTAAATTCCTCTATCATGTAATCTAAAATTAATCAATGAGTTTGGCATATTTAAAGAAGGTGATAAAACTCCAGTCCTCCCAGGTGGAGTGAGTAAAGATATTTTAATACAGAAATGTGAATCATACGGTTATCCTCTGACATCTGCTCTGACCCAAAACATATATAGACTTCCAATGTCTATAGAAGCATGAGTGTATAAAGATGTTCATCATAGAAAATCTGGTAGGAATGGAGTTTTAGTCTTTCTGTTACAAGCATACTTTGAGAGGCCTTGAATAATACTTTTAGCTATATGTAAAATTTTGTTTTAAGCATCATTCAGCACCTTTGCTTTATGCCATGCAACATATACACACACATGCTGCTAAGTCACTTGCCTTTTACAGAAGATTCAGTCTGTATTTAAAATATGGGAATAACAAAGGAATGTGAAAAATATGGGAGATTATTATGTCTACCATTTTCTTCCCTGCTTTTGTTTTAAAGTCTTCCTTTGTCTGAAGTCATTACAGATGTAACCTCAAAAAGAAATCCCTTCTTTACCCCTTACTCGCACCAAGTTGGCCTAAAACAAGATTAAAACTTTGATCAACTGAGGTGGAAAACGTTTTAAATTGGTGAAGAATACAGGCCTTGGATCTGATTCCATCAATGATTCTAACGTTGAGGGAGGATCAGGGTATTTGGGGGGTTCAGATCCTTTTTTTTTTTTGCATGTGGGTAAGATTGAAAACCAAGATTCTGTTTTCCAGATGCAGCATAGATTTGGCATCAGATGATAGAAATACTTTGAGAACAGCTAATGGGTTTCCTAAAACTTTTATTATGAAATTAGCAGTAGGAAAGACGTTTTAGGGAATCCAGTCTTTATCCCTGCAACAGCCAGAGAGTAGTTTATGAAGTTTCAGCACTTTTTGATGAGTTTTAGGGGGAGCCCCACCAAATATCATTCCCTTCATCCATCCTTATGTCCATACATTCAACCATCACACACAAAGAATGACTTCTAATGACACTTTTATAAGAAGCCTGAGAGACATTAATGTCTTAGTACAGTGTGGTAAACTGGGAGAGGAAGTGGAACAGATCACATTGTGGTACAATGTGAATGGCAGCTGCAAAAAGCAATTCATTAAAGAAAATCACATTAGTATGACTAAGAACCCTTGACTTCAATAAAGGACACCAAAAGATTAGATGCAGGAAAGGCAGTTCCATAATTATTTGGCTTTTTCAAATAAAATGTTAATTTCTTTTGAAACAACACTCTTATGGTGCATTGTGGTATATCTAGTAGGAAACAACAGACAGCAAGCTCCCTTAATCATTGGTAGCAACTCAGTAAAGGAAGTAGGTACTGTGAGGGGTAGGTTGTCTACCCAATGCAGGTAGGCGGGATGAGTTGTAGTGTAGAGGCAACTTTACTCTTGCCTTGTCAATGAGCCGAGGGATATAGCTGAATTGCTGCTTATGGAAATGTGTCAAGTTAGCTTTATGACATGGAAGGGGGAAGGTTGCAAGTCCTTGAATCACAGTGTCTTTTTCCCAGGATGCCCCTACGGCAGTATAATAACCCCCTGCATGGATCACAGTGTCACAATATATTCCTATCATCATAAATATCCTATAAATGTGCACAATTTTTATTTTTGAGATTAGAGACTGTAAAATTATTCTCATTCATTGGGCATAGGATATGTACTTAGCTGCCTCCACATATATGTAATATTCGGATATTGGCAAATGTTCACCATCTCTCTTGTACTAAAAATATTGAATTATTTACACAGTTCAGTTAGAAAGCTGTAATTCAAAATAGTTTAGATCCAGGGCTCTAATTATTGGTCTGTTTAATGTAGTATGCAGTACTTAAAACCAAGGCATGATTTTTTTCCAAAAAAAAAAGACAAGACTACTCCACAAAAATGTGAAATGCACTACCTGACACACAACATTTAAAGAGAGGTTAGGCTTTGTGTTGTACTCAGACCTTTTATCCAACCTCTTGATATGTAGATAGAAAATCTACTTTGTGATGCAGTTTTCATTCTCCATATTATATTGCTAAAACATCTGGATACCTTTGGATGCCTTCATACCCATCTGTTGTAAGTTTTTCATTTAGCTTTATAAAATAACTTGAATAAAGAGAGGAACTGATTTTTCAGCTAAGTCTGAATGATGATCTCTAGCCTAATAAATAAAAGGCACAGACAGAAGTGCAGCCTCCTGGTCAAATTCATGGCATGTCACAAAAAGTGCTATGAGTTATATTGACCCTGCTGACCCAACAGACATTAGCTGTTGTGTCAGAAGAGTGGGGATCAAGCTCCAATTTGGAGCCAATCCAGCAAGAGAGGCAATGGGTCTGCAACCTCTCCCACAGCTCCACTCTCCCCCTCTCCCAGCTCTGGTGGTGTCTCAAGATGAGAGGGGGAGAAGGCAGGGGCAGGAGGTCCATTCTGGGGTTTGCCCAGCTGCACTGGAGTGGGGGGGAGTGGGTGGATTTGCAGCCTTTCACCTTGGCAGGGGGGAATGGGGATCCAATCCACCACCCCCACACACACAGCTGGGCAAACCCCATAATGGACCTCACTCCCCTGCCTTCTCCCCCTCCCATCCTGAGACAGCACTGGTGATGAGCTGGACTACTTCAGCCCAGACATCAGAGCAGACAGAAGTTAATAAAGGCACACTGATTTGGGGTGCCTTCATTTGAACACTCCTATAAAAAGAGTTAACTTGTCACATGCTTGGAGCAGTCTGCAGCCATGCTCCTCTGTCTGGGCATAGCTGTAGATCCATAGTGTTAATGACATTCTGCCCTGCTGTGGTCTTTCTGAGTTTCTTAGAACAGAAGAATTTCTTTATTTTTTTTTCTGTAGTCAAAAAATGAGTAAAAGCTAAGAACTGGCATTTTCTAAGTGGTATCTTGAGTCTAAAAAGGTTGACATTATAGGCAGGATGCTTATAAATACATGTGTCTGTCTGTCTCTCTTTAGAATTTCAGAAGAGAGGGAGAGAAAGTCAGACATAGATCTGGCTTGAAATAGGCCCATTGTACATGTGATCATCCATGAAACATGCCTTCTATGTAATTCTCAGTCTCCATTTGCAACCACACCTCTTTTCCAATCCTTAATTTATTTGAAGAACACAGTGTCAACTACTATAAAGAAAGTTATTTTGAACTCACCTGCATTCTTGGGGAGGATTTGATAACAGTCCTCAAATTCCTGAAGGGTGGTTCTAAAGAGAATGATAATAGTCTATTCTCTGTGGTTGCAGGGGGCAGGAGAATAAGTAACTGTCTTAAATTGCAACAAGGGAAATATGGGTTGGATATTGGGAAGAACTTTCTAACTATAAGAATGGTTAAGATTTGCACTGAATTACCAGCTTAGATGATTGCTTGTCTGGCATAGTTTAGACAGGTATGATGATTATTCTGCATTGAGTAGAGATTGTATTTGATCAAGGGTCAGAAACATACAGCCTGTGGATTGGATCCAGTCTAGAGAGCCCCAGGGTTTTGCCTATGCCCATACCCATGGTGGGACTAAGCAGCAGGGAGCTGTGTTGAATCCAGGCAATTTCCAGTGGGGATCTGCAACCAGTCAGCTTGGAAAGGTCATCCACACTTGTGACAGCTGAAAGGTGTGCCTGTGTGATAAAGGTGCTTGCTGAAGGCTCTATGAAGATTATATCAAGTGCTTTTCTGTATTTGTTTAGATATTTCATAGATTTCATAGATTTCATAGACATCAGGGCTGGAAGGGACCTCGGAAGATCATCGAGTCCAGCCCCCCGCCCAAAGGGCAGGAAGTCAGCTGGGGTCATAGGATCCCAGCAAGATAAGCTATATTATCTATAATATATATAATATTAATATATTAATATATATTAATATATATTAAGCTATATGTTGTTGCTAAAAGCCTAATTAAAGTTTAGGACATAGTGAGGCCTTGTATAAAGTAAGGCCTAGTAAATTTAGCAAAGCCTAGAAGTGGTAAGGCCCTGTGGCACAGTTAAAATTACTTTATCAAAGGAATGCAAGGCTTGTACTGCTAACTGGTCAGTCTAAGGACAGTTGAAGTAAAAGGAATCTGAGTGGTTGTTCGTTATCAGTATCATTCAGAAGCTATAAATGAGCTGGAATATTCAGAAGGAAGAGACAGCTCTGTGAAAAGGATTAGTAGCTGTTGCCTGGATCAGAGGGCCCGTGGACCTTGAGGAGCCCAAGAACTGCATCCCAGGGTCCTTCACGGTACCCCTTTGGATAGTGTCGTTTGGGGATGCCTGACTTCTCTGAACTTTGAGGAAAAAAAGCTTGCTGTGTATCAGGCATCAGAGGGGACTGCTGATAAGTTGCCGATGGTAATTGCTTTGGTCTGTCATTGTTTGTTTTGTTACTACGCATAGTTGTGTTTTTGTTGAGTCAATAAATCTTTCTTACCTTTCTACCCCCGACCATACTCTCAATCCCGAACCCTCCGCAGGCTGCGGCTGGGACACACACTGTTGTCACTTCTCTCTCTCTCTCTCCCGCCTTCCCTGCACCTCCCAGCTGTAGCACAGAAGTGGCATCAGTGTGTGCACAGCTTCCAGCTGCCTGGCCCCAGTGCAGATCCCCACAGGCTGGAAGCTACACTCATGCCATAGCTGAGGAGCAGAGGGCTGAGTAGGGTGGCAGCTGAAACACCCCCAGAATACCAGACAAACCCTTGGTGAGGGGCAGGCCACCTCAGCCAATCAGCAGTGAGGGATGAGGCCACTGTCTCCTCATCCAATCAGCAGCAAGAGGTGAGGTCACCAAGCCCTTTGGCCAATCAACAGCAAGGGGCAGGGCCATCACCTCCCTCACTCTCTCCCTGGCTGGTTGGGAACCCCTTTCCTCCTGGCTGTGTATCGCCCTACCTCTAAGCACAGCCAATAGAATCATGAGGCCAAATGATTGACATATTTTGACCAATTAGCTGAAAAGCAGGACTTTCTGCTGTCTATTCCTGGTTCAGGAATGGACAGGGTACAAAGGATTTAAAAACAGGGTGGTCTGGTATAAAACAAGACTAATGGCTATCTTAGGGCTAAGAGAAATGGTAGGAACATGGGCACAGTTCTCAGCTGCCTGGTTCTAGTGTGGGTGCAGGGAGAGCTCCCTGCTGACAATGTGCTATGGAACCCCTTGGGCTGCATCAGACTACCGCTGGGTTGTTGTAGCCAGCCACTTAAAAAGGCTACTGGGTGCTGGACTTGACTTCCAGAGATCTCTTCTAGTCCTATTTTCTCTATTGCATTAGGTCTCCCATGGCCACCTGCAGGGAACAAAGCTTCTCCATGCAGCTCCCACAGGGTTGCTATACTCCTTCGTGGGCAAGAGACTGAGTTGGCAATGATAACTGGTAAATGGAGAACACATCTCTGGCTCCATCCCCAGGGGCCCAGAAATAGAGTTATGCCAGAATAGAGTAAACTGCATGCTACACTAATATTGAGATGGGAACAGGGTAGGAATTCTAGCTGTTTTAGCTTATAAAGTTTCTATTCCTGACCAAACTATTATATGCATTGTTGTAAGCAGTAACGATACCTAACTTATCTCAAGACAGTTGTGGGGTGATGATGAGGATTTGTTTTCAATGAATATACATTAAGAATCATTTTTTATGTCTTTTAATCAAACATAGAACCTGTTCTTATACTTTAAAAAATGATGCTTTTTTAAAATATGTGTATTTCCTACGTTATTTTCAGAACCTTATTGAAAATTAATAGACCATCTGACTGCAATATCATAAACTCTGCATCCATTTTTATATACCTGCAGGTTCAACTTCAGCAGCTCTCCATCTGTTTGTGGACTGTTTCCTAAACTAATGTGGTGCCTCAGGTGCAGAGGAGAGAGACAAT
Source organism: Alligator sinensis (assembly GCF_000455745.1). NCBI lineage: Eukaryota > Metazoa > Chordata > Crocodylia > Alligatoridae > Alligator > Alligator sinensis. The sequence goes on along the minus strand of NW_005842679.1, from coordinate 853,545 downwards.
AATTAACAATGTAGCCTACAGCATCTTAGGAAGCAATTAATTTTAGTGACTGGGGGAGGCAGAAGGGGAGAGGGTATATGCCTAGGAGAAAATGTTAAATAAATAAAGATATATATAAATGTCTTCTAGGAAGATTATTTTTCAGTACTTAAGTTTTCATTCATTTGCAAAGGCTGTTTCACACAGTAAATTCTTGAAACAGACTCTGCCATCTGCACTAGGGAGCTTAGGGGGTGGCTAAGGTATGTTTTTCACTTCTCTCATTCCTACCCCTCTCCATCCAGTTCCTGGAAGAATCCCAGCTTTTATTCTGTCAAAGCGGAGTTCTAAAATTGTTCTCCAGGCCATAGAAACCTGAGAGACAGAAGTGTGACAATTGCATTACAATTGAAGGACAAAGAATTAGTGGGAAAAATGCAATATTGTAAATAAAAGGTATGTGTACACACACACTATGTACCAAAAAAAAAAAATCATATTACTACATGGAAACTCATGTATGCTTACATTATGTATGCTGTATATCATGAATGAATTACAGTATCCATACATTAAATCGAAATTGAGAGGTTTAGACATTTCCAGAGGAATCTAAATGAGATTAGTAAATCTAATTCAACTTCTTCCGCCCCTCTCGCCTCCTCCCGCCCCGGGCTAAGGTTTGGTATCTAAAATTTAGAGCTTATATCAATTTAGAGCCTTGTTATACCTTATACTGTGAGCTGCACAAATGATGGGTGTTAGTGCTAGCTTGAGTTTGGAGCAGTTGCATTTCAGGCCAACAAGGGCCAGGAGGACTAAAAAATAAGAATCCCTGCCCACCCCCTCCATTCCAGGCTGCCCCTTGGGGTTCCCTCCTACCTCCTGCCCTCCCCTCCAGGGCATTACTTATTTGTGGTAGGCCAGGATAACTGTCCCCAGGGAGTAGGCAAGGGAGAGTTAACCTGACTGCCTGGCCACTGCTGCTGCCCTTCTGGCCCAGAGAGCAGTAGCCAGGCAGGCAGGTTACCCCTTCCCTGCCTGGTCCCCTGGGACAGCGCAGACAGCCACATGGGAGAGGGAGGAAGTGGGTACCAGTGAGCAGGGATCTGGAGTGCTGGGGGGTGGGGGGAGCAGTGGGCCTAATTTAGGCCAGCAGGGGAGAGGCTGGGTGTGGTGTTTACACTAAGGTGTAGCCTAGAGTGGCTACACTTCAGTGCAACATGAGCTGGGTAGCATGGATCAGAGCTACACCTACCCTGGAGTGGTGTAATTTGGTGGCCAAATCTCTGAATCTGAATTGAATCAGGAGACCCTTTAATCTCTCCAGATTGAATCAGAACCCTCTGAATCAATTTGTAGAGATTTGATGATTTGGACATAGACACAACTTTAAATGTTTTTTTTACATACCTCAAGGTACCAGGTGGCTCATGAATGCTGAGATGCTGGGGTGGATGGAGCATTCCATAGGAGCACGGCGGGGTCCTGCAGCACACTTGGCTATGGACCCAGAAGTGGATCAGAAGCACTTCTGGTCCACTTCCGGGTCCACTGTGGAGCACGCGGGGGACCCACTCCCTTCCCCCTGGCTCAGTGACTGGTGCCTCCTGGGCCTGCAGGGGCAGTACTCAGGGTCCCCCATGGCTGATTGCTGAGCTGGGGGCCACGGGGTGGGGGTGGGGGTTCTGGTCCACTTCCAGTCCACTTCTGGGTTTGCTGCCAAGCATGTGGGGGGTGGGGAGGAAGCGTGCTCCTGTGGGATGCTCCATCTGCCCCACCATTGCAGCATTTGCAAGCCACACCTGAAACCTTGAGGTATATAGAAAAAACATTTAAAGCTGTGCCTATGGCCGAATCGCTGATTCTCTGAATCAGAATTGAATCTTCAGATTTGGAATCAGCTGAATCGAATCAGGACAGTGATCTGAATCAACTAACTGAATCACTGTCCCAGATTCGGGCTGAATTCAAATCCAAATTGAATATGGCCCATTTCACACACCCCTAATAAATGATAGAGGCTGAATAGCCATGGTGTTCTTTGACCTCTGTTGTGATTTAGATCTTTCTGCTTCTACAAATCTCCTCTTAGGGAGGGGATCCTTTAAAAACCTGTGGCTTGACTACCTAGCAAATTAGTCAAATACCATCAAAGCACTTGGGTACAAAACAAACACAGCTGTATGTGTGTAGAAATCTTGTTGATCTTTTATTTGCTATGCAAATGCCTTGACTCTGTGGAGGAGGGGTATAGAGAGATGGAGACAAAGTGAGAAATATCCTGCTTGAATTTTTATGCTTCATTTCCTGTCTCTTATCCCATTCTCATTCTGGATTCTTTTTTTTCCCTTTCTTTATGCAACAATGGTGGTGGTGAATGCTGATAATGTGTGATCCAAAACAAGAAAGTCATTTTGAGAGTGTCGATATTGTAGGTCCGACTATCTACTTATAGAAGGATTTGAGCTGTACATAGGAAAGTTTGACACTTTGGTATTGGTTCATTCCATATTTTTGGTGTTCTGTTTGGCAGTTGGGTGCTTTAGTAAAGTGTGGGTCACTTGGACAGTGTTGGAAAGGAAGCATAAAAGTTTTATATGAAACCAGAAGATCTTTGTTATGTTGCTAACCTCAATCTATACCTTATCATTTCCAATATCTGTGTGTACTCCTATGAACACTGAACATAACAATGGAATGTCCTATTTAAAAGTAGGTAATATATTTGCCACTTAAGAGAAAAATCTCATTTGGCCTTTTCTTTGTCTGTTTATTCAGACAATTAAATAGAAAAGTAAGAAAATGCTCTACTCTGGGTCTCTCATGTTTTGATGCACAAAAATAAACAAGAATCAGCAGTCTAATCTACAACTGTTCTTGGCACTTTTACACATGGTTATAATACTAAAAGGTTTATTTATGTCTGGATCTCAGTGAATGCCAAAGCAAATGAAGTAAAACAGCTGTGTGTAGAGGCTCTTGTGCAATTGGCTACTTGGTTTAATACAACTATCCAGGTGTTTATTTTTTTTCCCCTCCAGAAGCCTCATGCCAAGGCAGCAAGGTGGGCAACAACTACCTTTCAGAACCTAAAATCTTTCATTTGTGCATCAGAGTGGGTACAGTGCCGTGAACTGTGAACTTCAAGAGAAGCACACAGAATTTTATCTAAAGAGCTAGTATTCTGGTACAGAAAGTAAGGGTCTTGAAGGCATGTCTCCCTGTGTTTTTAGCTTGTAGTATTTTGATTTGTCAGAGCTTTTTAAATGGTCATCTGTATATATCTTCATTAGTTTTGGTCAAGCTAAAATTTTCAAAGATCAAAGTTAAGGGAGTGTTTAAAAGATGGTCACTTACCAGAGATATCCACAAGAAGAGAAGACTACTCCCCTCTCCTGCCATTAGAGCTGGTCAGAAAATATAATTTTCATCCCATGGGAAATGTCACCATTTTGAAATTTGATTTTATTGAATTGGAACCAAAGTTCTTTATATTTTTTAAAGTGTAAATGGATGAGCATTTCAAATAAAATATTTTGATAATGTTGAATTGATAAATTTTGCTATCAAAGCATGATAGCATTCTATAAAATCTGAATTATGACATATAGGTAATGTTAAAGGTGTATCTAAACTGAAGTAACACAAAACAATAGTACAAATAACAGTTTGCTGCTTTTATAAAACAATGTGAAGGTGAACATTTACTTCAATTCTTTCATGCCAAAAATGTTATCAAAAGTCAGTACATTCTCATGAAGTATTTCATTTCAACAAACTGGTATTCATCTGGCATAAAACTAGCCAGATGAAAAGTTTCCAAGCAGCACGTTTTCCTTGGCTTGTTAACTTGTGAATTTCAGTTTCATATTTCACCTCACGACTCTCATGTTATCATCTTGCTTGTGCTGTAATTTTGACATGGTCTAAAGCAACGCATGTTGCTTCAGTAATTTATAACCACAGCAAACATTGCAAACTGTAATATAAGGAACACTTTTACATTGGTAATGGAGAGTATGACTGGATGACCTACAAAGCATAGCTCTTTTCTAGCTGTAACTTGTATAATTTTGTGATATGCTCTTAGAATTGGCAATATCTCAGTTTCCTTAGATGAAACCTTTGTTACCTAGCCATCTGTCACATATTGTAGTCATAACTTGCCATTCATGCTTGGAATCTAGGTCTTTTCCCAGAGATTTTTCCTTTTTAGGCCTCTGGGGTTCTTTTCCTCTTCTGCTCATGGTGAAATGGTCACTGACAGGTAAAGATGGAGCAATATTCATAGATTCATAGATGTAGGGTCGGAAGAGACCTTGTAGATCTTCTAGTCCGGCTCCCTGCCATGGGCAGGAGAGAAAAATGGGCTCAAATGACCCCAGCCAGGTAAACATCGAGCCTCCTCTTAAAGACCCCCAGGGTAGGAGCCATCACCACTTCCCTTGGAAGTTGGTTCCAGATCCTAGCCACCCTGACTGTGAAGTAGTGCCTCCTGATGTCTAGTCTAAACCTACTCTCTAGCAACTTATGGCCGTTATTCCTTGTTTCTCCTGAGTTTCTCCCAAGTCTATCCTGAATCTTGATAAGGGAGTCCTGGTCCCTGCACAAGAAAATACAGGCAAAGAAATTGTTAAAGAGGTCTGCTTTCTCCTCTGGTGTGACCAACAGATTGCCAAGCATATCTTGCAGGGGCCCCACATTACCCGCGGACTTCTTCATTCTCCCTATGTATTTAAAAAAGGACTTTTTGTTATCCTTGATCCTTGATGCTAGCCCTAGTTCCGTATCTGCCTTAGCTTTCCTAACAGCCCCCCTACAGACCCAAGCGGTGGAGGTATACTCCTCTTAGGTGATAGCCCCTCCCTTCCACTGGGTGTACGCCTCCTTTTTGGCAATCAGGCATTTATGAATGCCCTTGGTGAGCCAGGGGGGCTTTGGGGCTCTCTTGGGCACTTCAAACACAACACTCACAAGAACTCACATTTTTCATGGGTTTTGGAGAGTGAAATTCCTTGCGGACCCCATCTCAGTTGCTTTAAAAAAAAATCTTGTTCCGGTTATTTAACCTTGGTAATCTAGTTATTGATACTTCCCACCCCATGCCAAAGATAACTAAAGAAGGAATTGTATAAATTAAAGGCAGATAAGTAAAGGGTAAGAGGGACAGGAAAAGGATCAAGTTAAATTAAATCCTAAGAATGACTATGGGGGGGAAGAGTTAAAGGGGGAAAAAACCCTATTAGATATCTAACAGAATGAAAACAATATGCAGGCAACTGTAAAAAAGCAGCATTCTGAAGATCAGAGAATGTAAAATTGTATTTTTTTTAAAAGCCTTTCTAGGAACAAATTTTGTGACTCTAGAGAATTCAGTTGAAATCTACTCCTCCCTTGATTAGCTGCAGTGTAGTAAAGCAGAGAAAGCATGCCAGGTCTATGCATACCTCACTGAGAAGCAAAGCTTCTGGTTTCTGTTCTCAACCCATCTTGCATATAGCCACAAAGCACATTAAAGAAACCAGGAAAAATATTAATTGCTTCAGAAGCTGTTATTTTATTTTGCTTAAAGGATGTAGAATCCAGGACATGCTGAGCATTTGCCACTGAAGTAATGGGGTGTGAAAGAGAATGAAATCTTATGTCATATTTGAAAACATTATATTTTATTTTAAATATGCATTCTCTAAATGTGCTTTGTTTCAGCACAGAGAGGGGAATTTGTTCCCTAATCCTATGTAATGATAAGACTGGCTTATAGTTATAGGACAGACTACTAACTGGGTGAAGGCAATCAAATAAATAATGAATCTGTGCATTCAAAAAGTATGGATTAAAAAAAAAGGTGGGGGAAGTTCCCCCAGTAGTTGAATGTTTAGTGTATTGGCACTCTAGGATGACACCATAAAAGCTGTGGTTATTGCACATCCAGATAATAGAATATTAATATTTCTTCTCGCATCCTGTCTGAGATTGATCATGACAGGTATTTAGCAGAATTTGCAGATCCTTTAGAATCTGACAGGGCTACGATGTGAGCGCTTCTGCTATGGCCATTATGGCAGTTAGAATACTAATACATAATCCTTCTCCCTCCCTCGTTCTCAACTGTTTTTTTGTTTACACATTTCTAATGCGTGTAGGCACTTATATTGTCTGTCCCTTGGCCTATAGTTGTTACTGAGCCATGCTCATTAGATTTGGGTCATTTTAATCTTCCATTTGGAGGCATTCCCTCTAGGCCTTGCTCATTTTAGATCCCTTTCAATGCTAACTTTCTAACATTTGTCTTGCTTCTTCCTTGAACTCGTTCAAAGGTGCACACATCTTCCTGATATGGGTGTGTTTTCAGCAGAGGTGTGCTGACTAGCAAACTCCTTAAACAGTGGATCCTGCCACTGTAAATTCACAGGGCAGGGACAGAGTTGTCTTCTAGTTTTCATAGAACTATGTAACAGGACAACACCTGACACACAATAAAGTAATTCAGAATTGCTCTGCTTATTTTTTTCCCTTGCTACCTGACTTTACAAACTCATTTCTTCATTTGTCATGTGGGAATTCCCTTATGTCTCTTTCAATATTATTGCACTTCAGATTTTGTCCTCCAGCTGAATTTTCCTCAGAGGTTATTGTTCATTATACATATTATTCTCACTTTTCCAAGGGAAATCTCATTTGATCTTTCCTGCCCATCTTTCTGATGCATGTAGGCCTCATAATACAACTTTTTAGGTATGTCCTTGACTGTACAGGACTGGATGTTATTATGTTCATGATGAAGAACCTAACAGGTGCTAATGAATTTATTGAACTTTATTGGGGAATAGTGAAAATCATATTCTTATCTCCATTTTACAGACGGGAACTAGGGTGCAGAAAATCTGGGTCAGAGCTGCAAAATCTCCCAAGTCTAGTGCTTTAATCAACTGATCGGTCATCTTCAAAAAATTTTATGTCATTTCTCCATTAAAATCATCTGCAAAAATTTGGTTTACACACTGGAGAAACTGGTATAGATGAGAGTTTAAAACTTATGCTGTGCAAACAATAACACAACACACACTTGTGTCCAGTCTTTCAAAATTAAGCTTATACATTTTCACTGAACAAATTGCCAAATGTTGACATGAACCTGAGTTATTGTGGATATGTGAAAATAGTAAATGTTTGAGTGCAGACTGAATTTGTCATCATTCCCACCACAAACTTGGAACAAAGTTAAAATAACCTGGCAGCTGGGTTATATTGTCACTAATTCTGCATAAGGCATTATATGTAATTAAGAGTCAAATATGAACTAACGCAATAATGTGTGTACTATCTATGCAGGGCAATAATAGAAGAGCTGAATTTACAGGTAGTAACCTCAGTGACTGACAGACTCTTAGTTAAGCTTCAACATTCACTCATCATTTTTCATGGGTTCTGAATAACTTTGTGAAAAATAGAGATTAGTTTTCTTGTATAGCTTCAATGCGCCTGAATAATGCAAATTTAGTCAGAAACTGGCTTATTCCTGTACAGGCAAATATTGTTTAGAAAGACTCTGCAGTTCAATTCACCTGAACAGCTGGTTCTCCAACTGCTTTAGGCAAAGCATGATTCCTTTTGGCTAAATACATTATACTGGCCAAACCTCAGGAACAATGTGTGGTGGTGTTTTTTTTCCCTTGAGCCTTCAGCTTTAGGGTGGGGTCTGTGATTTTCCTCATGTAATTTTGTCATAACTATGGTGGGTCTGTTGATTCTATGGCTGGTGGTATATATTATATACAACTGGGGTCTGAGGAATTTTATACCTCATTCTCCAAATTGCATGATTTTCCATGTGCATGGTAGGTCTTGCAATTCTGGGAATGGAGCATAAAATTCCTCAAACCCCACTTGCACACCCTCCAGCTGCCAATGAAGGGAGTTCTGCATCAGGGTCCTGGGGCACATGCATCTCCGCAATCCTCAGGTGAACCCATCACACATGTAGAAGCAAAAGCTGGGGAACTGGGTGTTCTATACTTGACAGATTCCCCTTCCACAGGTATTCAGAAACTTTAAGAAGTTCCCAGCTGCACACCCACTTTTTTAAAGGTCCACAATGCTATAAGTCTGTGATGAAGGCACCTATTCATGGCTGGTCACCATACCAGCCCACCACTTTGTCTAGGGCAGTCTGCCTTGTCTCGCCTGTGGCAGCTTGTTGGGATAAGCCAGATGTCAAAAGTGGGAGGCTGACCATTTAATACCCCAATGCCAAGGAGTTTACACAAGGCCCCAACCTCCCCTTACCATGCCTTGCAGATGGCATCCATATGGCACAGTGCCTCACTGTGACCCATGCTCCAGGGTCTTGCCATGACTCTCACTCTCCCCTTGAACTTGCCATTTTTGTGCTGTCACACTGTGCAGCAAACTACCCACTATGACCTCCCTTGGCCCCTTGTAGACTGCCCTTGGCCTTTGGCTCTGCTTGCCCTGGTATCCTCAGTCATGCACGATGCTCAGCTATGCGTTTGTCCCTTAACTCTCCTCTGCCCCCTTACTGGGGCTACCTCTCCATCCTCTCACTAGGGTAATGATTTACTCCCCTCACTGTGTCTCTCTCACACACAACAACTCTTGTGCAGTCCTTCAGGTCACTCTCTGCATCCCTACTCTGCACTGCTGCCCCCTCACTGTGTCCAACTCTCTGTCCCCTACCACTCTGTCCCCTACACTAGGGCCTCAGGGTCTTACGCTCCTGGGCTCAGGTGCCTCTTCCTAGGCATGCCTGGCCCCAACTCCACCCGCTCACTAGGGCCTGGGGTCTTACACCTCCATGGGCTCAGGTGCCTCTCAATAAGCATGCCCAGCCCCACTGCCTTCTATGACCCACTGGGTGGTGCGGGCTGGGGTTATAAGGTGCCCCTACCCGCCTTTCACTGGGGAGGCAACTGGGCTGGCATTCCTGGGGAGCTGTAAACCTGATATTGGGCTCACAGTACCTCCCACAGTGCAGCTGAGGATGGGGGAGCTCCTCCATCCCCTGCTTTTTGCACTGGCTGCCTCTTTAATATGGCAGGTGTTTGTTTTATCAGCTGAGCATTAGGACATAGTCCCAGGCAGCCCTTGGCCCAGTTCTGGCCCAAGCCTCTCCCCAGCCCAATACTGAGAAAAAGGCAGGAGAGGGCAGTGTCCCAGATGAGTACTGGGGTTCAGAATGAGGCGGCAGAGGTACCACATGTTTAATTTTAAGGTGCGGTCCAAACCAGCCACAAAGATGTTCCACATTATATGGTTTCTTATTTTATCACACCTTATTTTGGCTGAACATATGGCACAGTTATTATTTATGTTGTGATTAAAACATTAATCATGCCATAAATGTAACATTTTCCAGAGCCCTATGTGATTTCCTTTGCTTTTCCGATGCTAAGTCCTTGCCTTTTCCATGATAACGCACCCATTCCCATTCAGTCTTGACCTCCTAGCCTTACTTGGGAGCACCATACCTCTCATCTTTTTTGGCTTATTTTACCATTAAAATTTTGCATCCAAGAATACCATAAGATTTTTCAGTAGAAAATGGTTATTGCCATCAGACAAAGCAGATATACTTATCTCTGTAATTTAGAAAGGAAATTGGGATGGTGATAAAAAGGAGGGTAAATTCAAATGGATTAATGAAAATCAGTTGTGCATAGAAATACCCTTCTGAGTTGGAAGGGAGCTGTTAAAATTCATTCTATCTGTAGAAAACAGCACCAAGTGTCATGACCCAAAGGGTATGATTTTGTGTGTGCTTCGGCACTGCAGAATTATTTCCTGCCACATGGAGCTTTCTTTGCACGGTGCAATTCTCAGTTGCATAGAGAAAACCCCGGTGCAAAGGAGTTCCTGCCACCCGTATGTAAATTTGTTTCCCACTATTGGCTGTTTCTAAATTATTCCCACGTGGCGGCTAGCGATTGGCTTGCTAGCCGTATAAGAGGCTTGAGCAGTTTCCGCCCAAGTTGGAGGACTTCACATCCATCTCGTGAAGAACTCTAAGCGCGCTGTGGAGCCTAACAAACTCCGTGTGTGCCTTAGAGGAGGATATAGGGGCCTGATCAACCTCTCGCCTCTCCCCTTCGCCGCACGATCCCTCCACGTACCCTACCCTGCGCGCTCGTGGAGAGTCACCTTTCGGACCCTCATTTCGGTCGTTCCACGGAGCCTAGCAAACTCCATGAGTGGTATCCAGAGCTCTGTTCGTGTTCATTTAGCGGAGCCTAGCAAACTCCGCTCGTGTGTCTTTGGTGGAGCCTAGCAAACTCCGCTTGTGTTTGTCTGTAACTGCAACTCAAGAAAGCTTTTCCTGCCTGCACCGCAATCACCTACGGTGTAAGTAAAACAATCTTTAATCAACCTCTACGCATCAGTGCCTAATTCTAGTTCGCCGTGCCGACCTTTTCCCCGGCCCACGTGCCCGGGCTGCTGGCCACAGCCCCTCGGCCCCGACACCAAGTAACACTGCACCCTGAAAACTAAGTAGAGCAGAGGTTTGTGATTGCACTCTGTACAGGCATAATTTTCACAAATGTTCCCTGTGCATTGTATGCCAGAAAATATCATGCAGCTGCTTTTTTTTTATATGCTCTCAGTTTGCATCTGGCACTACTCTCAGGACAATAGTAGTTAGTCCAGTGCCATAACAAGGGGTGGGAGGGAGCGAGTGGGGAGACCACCTTGGGTGTCAAAGTGAAGGGGCACCAATAGGTGCTACCCAGCCGGGGTGGGGCCTGGGACGGAACCGTGGGTGGCTCATTTGGGGGGGTGCAGAGATGGGGGAAGGACAGTTTCCATCACTGTGTGTACCCCTAAGCAAGCATGGGGGGCATGTGTCCCCTGGATCTGTGGACAGGGTGAGGGTGGGCTGCTGCTGTGGGCTTTGCCCCCGGCACCAAACTTTGTTGCTACAGCACTGACTTGGTCACATCCAGTTCCACTCTTAACAGTGGCTACATAACATTGGTTCCATATGTTGTGCACACAGAGCAGAAGGAAGTGATCAGGAAAAGTTTTCTCAGTGGGATTTACTAGAACAATCTGATTCAGTGAAGACATGTTCCTCATAATGCATAATTGGGTCACAAATCATAGCCTTTTCAAATCTGCACTCTTGTTGGTTTAATTTTTTCTAGTGTTACAAGATATGGTTTAAAATATTTAAATGAGCTGTTCAAGTTAGCAATTAATTAGTCTATGGGTTCAATATCATAGAAATGCATGGGCATTTATTTTTACTTACTCCCTTCTGCTCTAAAATAGATTATTACTACCCTTACTGGCCACCCAAACTCCTTTATTCTCTGCCTTTGGATCAAATCAAATGGAGATACTAACTGTGATAGGGAAGGAAAGGGTCAAGTAGCTGGAAAACATGGGAGCAACTATGATCTTTGGAGCTCTACCACACCTACCTCATGAGGACAGATTGTAGAATTCAAATCTAGCAGTACACAAATATTCCAGTTGTATCAGCATTTCTTAACCTCACCAAGCTTCCACTTTATTTGTGAGGTGCAGGGATTGGGACAGGGATCACACAACTCCCAGCACAACTGTATATAGGCACATTGTACATAATGGAAGACATACTAACAACTTATTAAAATAATAATAGAACTATGTGAGAGAGAGATAATCGTGATGGCAAGGATGATGCTGTGGTGATGGCAAGAAAATCGCAAGTCAATGGGGTTCAATTGTTCTAGGCGTTGTACAAACTTATGTTAAATTACACTCTTGCTCAAGGATTTTACAGGCTCTGTATGCCTTAGTCTATGTACATGTATCATTTGCCCAAACATTTCCCATTTAAGTTTACAATTTTAAAAACATTTAGTACTTGAAAGGACAGTGAATGGAGTTGCTATGGTGAACACTATAAGACAACAGAAATTCCTCAGCCAAAAAGGTTAGTCCAGGGAAATGGAAGAGCAGCCTGAATGAAAGCAACTTTGTAGCCCTTAACCCCACCCTCCCCAAAAAAGAAAGAAAACAGAACAAAACCCTGAAAGATCCATCCATAATGTGACCTCAAGCACAGATGCTGCTGTTGGAAGGACATGCTTCAATTTCAGGCTTTGCAACTGACAATTTAATTGCTAGGCTTCTGTATCTGTCACTGCACTTGACTGCTACAAAGAAGAAAATAAATGGGAGCATCCCTAATGTCAGTGTGGGAGTAGGCACACTAGTAGAAGCAAGGAAGTGTAGAATGTTATGTATGAGCCAATGGTTTTATAATGGGTACCTCTGTCCATCTTATGAAATCACCACAAAAGCTGGTAAGATTTGTAGTATCTGCTCAGGAAAAGTCCATGTCTGGAACAGCAGAGGGTATTGCAGGCCAGGGTTGAGCTGTGTTGGCTGATGTTGTAATGTTGGGGTGATGTAGCCATGGTGGTCCTTCACACTAGCTATAACTACTGCTATTAGGTCTTCACTCTTGGGCAGAATGTTCACAGAAAGATTATATATAGACAAGATATGAAAAATTTTACATCATAAATTATTTTGGTTTTGAAAGGTTTATAAAAGAGCAGGGGGTGTCAAAGATACAACCTGTGGACTGGATACAGACTGAAGAGCCCTATGATACAGTCTGTGGTGCTGCCTGTTCATCTTATACTGTACTCATATACCATATGCAGTGTATCCCATGAGCTGGCCCTGTGTGCTGTGCAGCACAAGTTGTGTGGGGCAGGAATGTACGCTAGACCAGCTCTGCATTCAGTGCATGGGGCCTGTCTGAGGCATGCGCTGCATTTGGTACCTGTGCTGGACCACCCCGTCACACTGAATTTGGCATGTGAAGCCAGTCTGTGGGTCTGATCCACCCTGCGGACTAGTCTAACACTTTTCATCTGGTCTCAAGGGCCAAGTTAGTTTGATATCCCTGATACAGAGAATTGCCTACAGTATTATGTGGAGAAAAAAAAGATTAACACTTTATTGATCCCTCCCTTAGATTTGGAAAACATCAGATTGGGATTGAAAAGAAGAGGAGTGTCAGTAGAGGGAACATTTTATATACTATTGGTTATAATTAAGGATACCTCATTAATAGAAGGGTGCTTTTTGGCTTACAGGCCTATATTTGTTAAAATCAATCCAAAGAGATTGAATATTAATATAGAACAAAAGTGTTTATGATTATCTACCTGACTCTGCCTTCATATTGTCATATTTTGGCATATTTTAAAAGATGTATCAAAATGAAATGAACCTTATTTTTGAGTTATTAGCAGGAATCCTAGTTTTCCTTGATAAAAAAATCACAAATTCTCTGATAAACCTCCCAAATCCATTATTAAAATTATAAAATCATTCAATGCCCCCACAGCCTCCCCAGCCCTTCTCCTGCCCCTCCCTCCCCCGACAACAGCCCCCCAGCTCTACTGATGCCCTTCATTCCCCCCACAGCCCTCCCGCCCCCCAGCCCTGCTTGTGCCTTTCACTCCCCCAACAGCCCTCCCCCCACAGCCCCTGCTCCCACAGCCTTGCCAGAAGGGGTCGCCAGCTGCCAGGACTACGGACCTGGGTCTGCAGCCACCTACCCCCACTCCTCTCTGCTGCAGGCTTGGGCAGGGTAGCTCTCTGCCACTGCATGCACTCCCAGGGGCAGAAGGGGACGCACACCCCCATAACTGTATGCTGCAGCAGGCTGTGGGCTCGAGCTCCTACTCTGCTTCCATCCTGTGGGGCCACTGCAGCCTTGCAGGCATAACCCAGTGCAGCTGCGAACAGCAGGGCTATGCAAGGATTGCCTTGGTCCCCTGCTGCTCTGGCAATGCACATCCTGCACCTGCCACTGCTTTGAGGGGCACAGCTCTGTGGTGCTTCCATCAGTGAAACCCTGTGCGCAGGAGGTGCATCACCAAGGCAGCACAGGACAAACAGTGGTCAGATTCCCACATGGCTCCATTGTTCTCACCCACACCTGGTTGCAGGGGAGGGAAGCAGGGCAGCATAGAACAGCGAGATGGCTCAGTATTGGAATTTCTGTTCTGGCATGTCCAGGTAAATTTTTCTACCTGAAAAACAAACCTAGTATATTTCTCCCAGATCATTTGAATATCTGTATGTAGCTACAGTCTCAAAAGAAAAGCATTTAAAAAGTATTTTTTTAAGGACTTAATATTAGACCTGGGTGGGAAATTAATTTCCTGTCCTTACATTTTGTACTGGGAGGAATTGAGGACTTTTCAGTGTTTTTCTTGAAAAGCAGAGAGAATTATCCACCTCAGAATAAAGTTGGGTAAGGAAATTCAACTGGGGCATGGGCAACCAAGGTTTAAGTCCTGACTTGCCTAATTTAGACTAAAGCATGAACCATATTTAGAAGTTTGGGTAACTGGAGCAGATATAGAAACTATGGTGCTGTGTACAGTGGAAATGAAAGTTTTATAGACAGAGAATTATCTTCTGAAAGTCCATGAGCCTTGATTTTCTGGTCTAACAGTTCTCATCTTCTATGTAACAGTACAGTAAAAAGATTTTGAAGAGAGAAGGCAGTTTCAATCTTAACTTCTTCATTTTTCTTGTTTAATGTTTGCTTTTCCAGACTCCTAGTTTCAGTTAGATTTTGTGGGGCTCATTTCTACTGATGTTCTGATATACATGCTTAAGTGGCTCTACTACTTACTGTGGAATTTTCCCAGATACAGATCAGCTGAGACTTTTATTGACCATGCCAACAGGTACCACAGGGAAGAGTGTAAACATAGGAAGCTTCTGGATGAGAATTTTGAAGGCTGACCAAATTTGTTAGCTTTCAGTGTGTCCAAGGAACATCATTCCTTCATCTGTTCTTGTATCATGTGTATATTGTCCTTTTTTATTTTCTGCTTCATTTTTTTTTTTGCATAGGTGGATCTAGAATTTTGAAAAGGGAGGTACAGATGGTTAGGTGCATCAACACACAGATTTTTCTCCAGTTAAAGTAAACTAGAAGATTTGCTAATATGCTAGGAACATAGGGCTGTATTATTCAATTTAAGATTGAAGCATGAACAAATATATTTTCATTAGAATGAGTTAAAACCAATCTGCAGAATTGTGAAATAAGAGCTTCATTACAGGAGCAGCTAACAGACAGCAGAATTGAAGAACAAAGAATACTTTGATTGGTGGAACCTCAAGACCATTACAAAGGAGAAAGGGTCTTTAACATCTGTGGAATGAAGAGTTTAGAAGGGATCAGGTACATTGTAATGAGAAATGAAGTCAATTGACTTCCTCAGCACTGCCAGAATAGAAATGCTGCTGCTATTGCTAGGCAGTTGGTTTTAAACATTGGTGGACCAGGAATGAAAAGGGGATACAAGTGCACCCTCTGCCTGGATCCAACCTTGCTTTTTTATTTCTAAATGATGAACTGGTATTTTTGTCTGTGATATGATGGTTTTCCACCAGCCATGTTCATGCTGTTTAGGATTATGTTGCATGTGTGTGTTGTGTTCGTCTTGATTTCAGTGAAACTACTCATGAAACAAGGTGTTAACTGGTGTAAATAAGGAGAGGCCCTCCCCTCACTTCTCCCTCCACCCCAACGGAGGATAAATATAGCCTGAATTCCATAAGCTCCAGGAGGCTACAGCCTATGTTTACATATGGAAGACCATAGCACAGAGTCCCTTAAAACAAATCCCCAATGTTCTGGTGCCAAGCTTTGTTAATGTTGACCCATGCAAAAATGTCAATGATCTCCAGCTGAATGGTAATAAAATGGCTAAGGATTTAACTCCTAAAATGTTGCAGTGTCCTGCTAACCTGTTCATGACCCTTGGACCCTATTAAAATATAACTCAAGATTGGAGGCCCTTTCATGTGAACATCATTTTATGTCTTCATATTATATTTCCAACCTGCTGTAGATAAGGATTAATGATATTAACACCAATCTGAGCTATGTAGGGTGAAAGTGATATAATTTAAGGGTCAGAGACTTACCCAAGTTTGTAGGTTAAAACACCTGAACCAGGAATTATAAAAGAAAGATGAAACTGCAGCTATTGACCTATGTAATTAGCATTCTCTTATCCTTTTATATTTCTTCAATAAAGGAAAGAGGAGCATAAAATAGGTCTGTGCTTAACTTTGTTATAAAAGGATGACATGAATTATCTTTCTAAGGTGTATCATGAATGGAGCTGGTATAAAATTTGGATGAACAGTTTATTTGCTTAACAATACATTTTGGGTGGGCTGAAATGATTTATGAATTTATGCCAAATTCTGTTAATGGTTTCATCCAAAAAGAGAAAACCAATTAAGAACATTGATACATTTTTAACATTTTAAAAAATAAAACATTTTAACTTTTCATATAAAATAATGTTTTGAGTCTAATTTCAATTTTGAAAAAGAGAAAAAAAAACCCACCATGAAATTATATGAAAGATCTTGATATATTTGTTCTTAAATGATTCTTTGAGACCCAGGTCAGCTAAATACTGGCTTTAAAAAGTATAAAGAAGAAAATTTATATAAAACAAAATATTTTGTTTCAGGTCAAATGTAGGATTCATTCAATCTAAATTAATTTGTGTTTCCAGTTTTTCATTTCAGTAATTGAACTGAAAAACCAATTATTCTCCCAGCCATATCTCCCTAATTTATAGTATAATCTGTCATATTCTATTGTGATAGTGTGTAACTGAGCAACTCAGATGTTGTAGGGAATCTCAGCTATTGTGGTATTACTAATTAAATTCTATGTTCTCTTGCATTGCTACCACTGCAGATTAAAAACTGTTTTCTTCTCTGTGACATCTGGGTAAATCTAGAGTAATTTTAATGTACTATCTCAAATTTTTCATAAGAGTGTTTGAGATGGATTTCAGTCATTGATCAGCATTGGAAAAAATTATCTTAATTAAATGTTAGCCATAAGACCAAGAACAATATAAAGAGTTTCTGTAACTGCAAAATAATGTCTGAAAGCTCATCAAGACAAACAACATAGATAGCACCCTTGCCAGTCTCAGTAACTAGGACTGTTTATGCATCTTACATTAGATTGCCATTGGGCAAAAGACAAAAATAACCCTGGCATTTGGCACATGAGCCCGGGGTTCCCCTCCCAGGAAAATGTGCTCATCACTGGACTACAGAATTGTGCTTCTTCTTTCTTACTTTCCTTCTGACTCCACATTTTTTGCATTCATGACCCTGCTTCAAAAAGACAGAGTGAGGTGCCCTCCCACAATTTTTCTGTGTCCTGGTTGTTAGAAAGACTATTCTGGGAGGTGAGAAATGTGAATTTGCAGTCCCTCAGGCTGAGGAGGGCCTCTTACCCAGACTTTCCACTTTTGTATGAGTGTATTAGCTACTAGATTATGTAGAAGATTATGACCACCATCTTTTCAGTATTAATTCATAGAAGGTTTGATGGTTCTAGCTCATGAGGTGCTTAACATGCAGCCTTGAGAAAGGTGTCCAAACTTGAGAAAGGACTGGAGTTCAGAAATTCGATAATAGGTGGATTTTATTGATATATTGATAGCAGATAAGAATAATGCAAACAATTCTATATTTACTAGTCCAAGAGCTGTTACAGAGGGGAGGTATGTCTGGCCAGTATGCAAGCTTGACCTTGAGGTTCTTCCTTGAATGTGAGATGTAAACAGCCTGGAGGTCAGAGGCTGAGGCCCACTGCCCCCACATTGGGGTGGATGAGATGGGCCAGTGCTATGCCCTCTGTCCATGGTGGCCTCAGGTTCCCCTCTTGGGGACTCTTTGCTGCTCTGAAATCCTTCCTTTTGTATTCTTTCTCCCTTCTGATGACTCTTCATTTCTGAGTACCATAGATTGGTCTCCTTGTGGTCATCATACTATCCACATTCCGTTCTGTCAGCATATTCTTTTGTTTCACAAACCCATCACGTGCACATATCTTAATTTGGGCATTTGCCAGTCTCCATCCACCAAGCCAGAAATCCCAAGGGCTTTTCAATTGAGCACTGTGACCTGGCACCAATGCTGCAGAGTTCCTTATCTCTGTTTGGGTACACTGTTCATGTCTTCAGTTTCCCAGCCTGTGTGTCTGCTGGCTTCAGACACAGTAGGCCTTGAAGGAAACTTTATCACAAACTGCTTTTAGAAATCAGTTAACCCTTGTCATTCCCAATTGACCATTGTTCTAATGCATTATCTACTTTACCTACAAGCCAATTCCCAAAGCAAACCTCTAAATACCATTTTATATCCACCAGACAGCACACAGGAATATTGATATAGGAATATAGATGGGAAGCTTGTGTCATGGAATACAAGGTGTTCTGGTAATTCTTGTAATTCTCTAAAGTAGCAGTGCAGTTTGCTGCTGCTGTGGGGCAAATATTCAATCCATTTGCATTGGAAGCCCATGATAATGTCAACCCTGGAGCATTCCTCTTGGCAAATGTGCCCCTTTTGCTCTGGGCCCAGGAAGCACAGAGTCCTTGGGCCCAGGGGCGACTGGTGCCACCTTAGTCAGGGGGACATGTGCCCCCCTCAGTGACCAGTCAGCGATCCCCCTGTGGCTGATCACACTGACTGGGGGGGTCCCCCAGCAGCCAATCTTGCTGACCAGGGGGAGGGGTCCCCCTGTGGCCAATCTCACTGACTCAGAAGCAAAAGAGGCCACAGCACTTTATCTGGCACACCCACTACCTGGCTGGCACTCTCAGGGGGGGCAACCAGTGCTCCCACCTGCCCCCCCACCCATCACCTAAGCAGGGAACATGGCCTGTCAGAGGGTGCACCAGCACTCTCAGGGGGTGCACGTGCACCCTCATGTACCCCCTACATGTCACCACTGCTTGGTACTCGTAGGTTAGCCAGCTAAGGATGCAGGTGAGATTTCCTACCTTGGAGTCAGTGCCAGCTTGTCAAACTTGAGATTTCCAAATAAAAACTTTTAGATTTAACTAATTGGCATTTTACAGTGAAAGTTTGTTTCTTGAAAATTTCAACCAGATCTAATGACCACATGGTAATCTTGTGAATTCTTACTGCTGAACTCTCTATTACTCTTCTGGGCAATTAACCTTCTCAGCCTGGAGTCCCTCTTGCTGTTAGTCAGTATTTGCATTCAATCATAATGACATTAGTCCTTATAGGTTCCTTAAATGTATCTTTCATAGGAATTGAAAATTCTATGTAGCACAGTATAAAATTTATTTTCAAACCCCAACACATGTCTGTATCCCTCACAGCTATAAAGTTTGCCTAATAAGAGATATCAAATCAAGAAAATACTTGCCCTTCATATTTTCCTGGACCATGACAGCTACAGCATAACTGCAACTCTTCTTTTACAAAATTATAAAATTCATTTTAAGTTAGATATGGCTCATACTAAGTTTGTTACTCCTAAATTGTCTTCTCATTTCTTATCCTTTCAATATACATTCATGTGTGATTGAGGCTGTGACTAATAGTCTCATCTAACTCTATAAAGCAGTGATTTTTTTGGAGGTTTGCTTAACTAACAGAGTATATGTCTATTTTTAAATAAAGCATAATCACCGCCCTTATGGAGAGATATCACTGAACTATTTGAATAATGTTAAGACAGATGTAAAATCCATGAAATGTAAAGCCATAGTTGATGCCTTGTCCTTTAATCACATGGCTGCAGTTTGCCACATATTTGACATGAGCTTTAAGATTAGCTATATTAGAATTTAGATTTCATGGCTTTCAGTGCTCTAAATTTCAACTTTAGCCAGTGTGACAAATTCTGTGAAAATGTTGTTCTCAGAGGTAATCCTTTATTGCAAAATACTAAAGACTTCAGTGTAAATATGCCATTGATCTTATATATGGGATAGTCAGTATATGATTCTATTATGTGCTCAGATAGAGTGCTTGGATAGTACTAGACTCTAAATTCTTTAGGCCAGGAATTTCCTTTGGGTGTACTTCTGTAGTATCCAGTACAATAGGATCCCTGTTATAGCACGATATATATCGAATCAGTCTTCTTGGGTGCTATTACAATAGTGAGTAAATAGTGAGTGATAGTTTCAATACAAAGGTCATGTTAGAAATACTTAAATGATAGGAGGGGAATCTAAATGTACCAATATGGTTTTCCCCTATTTTAATAGTGTCAAGTGAGCAAGTATATAACAATCATGTCCCTACCTTACTTTCCAGCTACTGCTGTTTCTTATCCCTGCCTTGTACCTTTTAAACTAGAATTTCCAACCTCTTTCTGTTTTTGATGACTGCAAGTATGACACAAAACATAATACATATGTGATGAATGGATGCTTTGGAGGTAATATATGAATAATTTTTTGGTCTTTGTGTCAGATGTCATATTTGAGGTGGTATCTATGGATGATGCTTATATAACCAGATCTGATGAGAGTAATGGTAAAAAAAAACAACATTGATGCTGCTGCTATTAGATCAGCCCCTACAACTGTTGGTACTAGACTATGTGTCACCATATGCTCCAAGCTGTATCATTGTTTGTACTAGAAATGTTGTCTCTCCCACAATCTTACTCATTCAAAAATATGTGAAAACCCAATGTAAAGAGAAATTCAGTAGTATAATGTGGAGTGGGCAATCAGGGCATGTAAAAGAAATTCAGTAGTGTAATGTGGGGCAGGTGAGTAGGGTATGTACCTTAGGCATCACCTAAGGAAGGAGATGAGCACCAGAAAGGCAGGGAAGGAGCATGTCACACTGCTGTGCCACAGTTCTGCCTGCACAGAGGGCTGAAGGAAACAGCTGGCACATGCAATGAATGTCATAGAATGCAAGGCATTTTGAGTTACGTAGTTTTGCAGGGAAGCAGTGAAGTTCACTGCTGCCATCGGGAGAACTGGCACTAATATTTTTGCCTTTATAATCAGAATTTTTTTGCCTCCTTGACATGGGCTTCAGTGGTGAATGGGGTAAAAGTTTCCTCTTAGCAGCAGTAAACTCCGTGGCTCTAGAGAACTAACATTTCCCAGAACACTCTGCTGAGCCATATTCTTCTTACACACTCCCTTGTGCAGAAGCCAAAAGAAGGGGCAGGAAGAAGGGTGGGAGAGGACTGCCTGGGGTGCATTCTTCACATGTTACATCCCTGGCAGAATTAACAGACAAGTTCTAAGCAGTGCCCTTCTTGGTATTTTATAATCAGGAACAGGGAGCTGGATAGCTGAAACTTCAGTATGCTCAGCGCTTAACAACTTTGGAACACATTTCTATAGAAGAGCTCTATAAAATACTGCCCCAGAAGAAGTGAATTAGAGGCCAAGCAAGCAGGAGTCTAGAGAACTGTGTCATAAACATTTTATTTTCTGAGTAATCAAAGTAATTGAATACAATGCTGTGTTCCCTTTGGTTTGCTCAGATCCTATTTTGAAATGTCTTT
>NW_005842679.1:818987-832165 GCF_000455745.1 Alligator sinensis | reverse complement strand
CCCTAAAATGCCTTTCCATACATACATTGAGTTCTGTGAATAAACATGTGCATGCTCACATGCACTTTAGTAGGTTCCTTTATGCACCTAAGGACCTGTCCATGTGGAGGTTATTGTCAAATTGAATCCTTTCTAATAACATGGGAATCTGATATTTATGGATCCAACATAAGTATTTGTAAAGTCTTGTGAATCTCTGTTTCCATTCCATTGTTTAGTCCATAGATTGTTTTGTTATTAGGGGAGGTTGCAACTGCAGTCAAGATATACTAGCAGACTATTTCTAATAACTAAATAATAGCAATTACAGTCAGATGAAAGAAATGTCTATTTTGGAATCTACATTATCTGAAGTCATTTACAAGCAACAATGAGATGGGCATGTTGTCTATTATGATGATTTTTAAATTAAAAGATAGAAACAAATCTTTTAAAAAGGAGAATAAGGAAACAGCGAGGTCCATGAATCAACAAAACACCTCCCATTGCACGTCTCCTCCTCTTCATTTTTTTCTCATCCTGCTTTTGTAATTACTTTCCCCATATCCCACCCTCCACACTTGCTAGCCAACTAAATAAAATATTAATTAAAAAGAGAAAAGCAAGGCTTACAAGATGTGTTCTTCTTAGCATCCAAAATTGATTCACTTGAATTATATTTTGTATCCCTTCCCTGCCACCCTTTTCTGTTTTGTTCTGTTTAAAGGGTTTTCAGACTGGACAATGTATGGGTTAGCTAAAAATATGCTTTTAGCTATCCTGTGTTCACACAGCTCTACGCTGTAAGTTCTTTTTCTGTTCTTGTGCTGGTTAGACTCATGATAACAGATTGAAAATTAATTCATGTTAACTAATGTGATAGAAAATGCTAGCTTGCTCACTTCACAACTGTGATTTACAACTGAATTTATCCTCATGTAAACAATCAAAATTTGTGTCCAGAGCAAATGTTTGTGGAGTGTTTAGATTGGCATTCTTATTGTTAATTCAAGGTAGTTGGCATTAAGTTAGCTTGAGTCACAGTAAAAGCATAAGTTCCAGTATATATACAGACCCTTGAATTTAAAGCCATGCCTTTATAAGGCCTATGTGTTTGCATTTCTTGTCATAATGCAGCTGTTATCTTGCTTGATGCCTTCGGATTTTTAGTGCACTATAAACAACAGCATGTGCCTTATGTTATTAAAAAGTACAGATTTCATTGTGTTTAAAGAAGGATAAAATAAATTAAGCCTTCTGAAAATTCAAAGAATACATTTAGAAACATCTGCATGTTCCCTCTGGTTTGCTCAGAAGACATTTCCCTATAGCTTTCCCCCAAAAGTACTTCCCTAAACATCAGATGCTAGATTGGCCTCCTTTCAGTCTTGCATTCCAGTTTTTTCTAGATGTGATTTCAGTGAAGCTCAGTCACCTTCCTTTGCCAATGTTCCTGAAAAGGAATTGTAATATTTTCTTTCCCCTTATAATTCATGGCATGCATATCAGATGGCCTGTTATGCATCCAACACACTAAAGGATTGCTAAAGCATAATCAACCCAGAGTGAATGTAGAATATGCCTCACACCATTCAACTTAACTAAAATCTAACTTTATTAATAAATTAAATGTATGAATAGTTTCTACATAGAGAGAGAGAAAAAACACTTAGCCCAATGGTCTCCCCAGTCCCAAACGTTACTCCACTTCACAGAAAAGGTGGCCAATTGGTTCATGCAAGTAGAGGGTGGTAATCTGTGGTTAGTCTTTTTGGCTGTTGTTTAGTCCAGATGTTGCTGGATGATGACACATACCCAACTTCCTTGTTGCCCACTTTAATGCTTTTTCTTTAACTTTACTCCTCTGATGACTCTTCGTTTCCAGGTACCATTGATTGGTTTCCCTGTGATCATCATACTGCTCATGTTTTTATGTTGTTAGCATATTCCTTTGTTCCAACAAACCCATCACATGTACACATCTTAATTTGGTATTTTACCAGTGTTTTAATTTGGGCATGCCGTAGACTCCTAATTTTCTCTGTCCACCAACTCTGGAAATTCCAAGGGTTCTGCAGTTAGACATTGTCCAATAGGTCCCCCCCTATCACTCTTCATTAACATACCCAATTGTGTCATCCCTTTGATTTAGTTGGTTAGTGCCAAGTTCAGTTAATTTGAGTTAGTAACAAGGCTTACATTTCACATGCCTATGTTGATAATGCTGGAACATAAACTCCCTGTGAAAGCAAGCTCAAGGCTATTAGCTGACAGTGCAGATACAAAATGCAAAAGAAAAGTTCAAATAATAATAAGGCTATACAAAAACTTAAGCAATAGTTACATAAGGCTGAATATAAAAGAAAAGTTTAAATAATACTATAATTCACCACTCAAGAAGGTGCAACTAAAGCTTAATGGGACAAGCTACCCTAACAGGCCTTCATTCTTACTGGAGTTCCTTTAGGATGGTGGTATGGAAATTAGGTTTCTTTGAATGCTGTGAATTAAATTCTGGTTTATTTTATTATTGCAAATTCCTAGGACCTGACATAATGGAATTAGAGTGGATTGATGCCAAAGTAAATCAGAGTAAAATTGTCTCTATAATTTTTGGGCCCATGGGAAAACTCTTAAGTCTAACCAGAATCATAACTACTAGGGTCTGTGCCCTGAGCAGCATCAGAGGCAAGGCTGGCTACAGTAGTGGTGGCAGCTGGGCCAGCAATGATGGCAGCTGCCATTCTTGTAACCCATCTAAGTGAATGCTGGACCTGGTGCCCTGAATTGCCCACCCAGGGTTACATTATTGAGCTTAGCTTAACAGACTTCTCAAAATGCCTTTCCTTCCTCCTCTTCCTCCTTCTCCAAATTTTTTTTTAAGGAATGAATGTGACTTCAGTTGGTAGTTACTATTTTGAAAGGTTTTTCCAAAATAATAAAAGGTTATCAACACCATATAAACCCAGTTAAATGTTTTCAAAGTATTTATTGACATCTTTTTACATATACTTCAGAAATAATTTAGCTCATACATGAAATATGCTTATTCATTATGAAAACCTGTCTACAAAATAAAAATCATCCATGTTGGATTTTATTTTATTTAAGAAAAGCTTGATTATATTTTTTCCTAAAAGTAAAGGTTATGATACACTGATAAATAAATAAGGATAATAAAATCCTATTCATTTGAAATAGAAAGTCTCTTTTCAAATGTAGTTTTAGAACTGTGCAGAGTTTTTTTTTACAAGTCACAGAGATTTCTGGTAGTACCTTTCTTCTTTTTTACCACATCACTAACGAGAGGAAAACTTCCTTTAAATTTTACCAACCTTTGGATTTATTTTTTTCCTGTTTATTATTTTCAATAAAGGCACAGTCAAGATAATACAAGATAACTATATAGAGAACTAGTATGTACAAACTCCAGTTCCCATTTTTCCCCATTTTAAAAAGCCACTAAATAGGGATTGGTCAAGGTTATATGCTTTTGACATATTTGCTTCCCTGGGTGATAGTATTGCTTGTACTATTAAGTTTTTCATATTGAATGCAGTTTATTTAAAATGATCCCCTTGTGCTATTTTTTCACAGACTATGAGTTTCTCTATGTACAGAGGCTTTGATTCCAGTATCACTTATACCAGTTTTGTGCCAGTTTAATTCTATTAGCTTCAGTAGATTTATTCTTGATATATACCAGAGGAAATGAGATTATAATAAGAACTGCTGTGTTCCAGTAGAACTGAGATTCCTTTTATTCCTTATATTCTTATTATGAAGTTGCTTGGTAAAATGTGTTTCTTCTTGTACCTTAATGATGGAATACAATGGGACTACATTTTGCAATGGTGGATTATAGATCCATCTATACTACAACCAAATGCATAATTTCAGCATACATAGATATCACTGTCTAGTTGACATAGGTAATAATTGCAGCAAAAATACGGAAGCACAGATTTCAGCATAGGCCGTCAAAACAAGTAAATACCTCCAGTCCGCCTCATACTTGTACAGCCCAGGCTAAAGCCCAAGTCATAATGTCTTTATTGCTAAGGTTAACTGTATTTGTTAAATTAAAACTAATCAGGCCTTTGACACCAATGTAGACATAGTGTAATAGTGATGGAACTGGGTCCTAAATTATTATTCCATGGATCACTATGACTGCTCTGCTTTGCTGGTTCAAAGCTTTTTCTAGTGAAGTTCATGTAGGAAGCTTCCTACATTTGATTTTAAAGAAGTGTTGCTGTATAACATGTACTACTGACCCAAACCCAGATCTGACTGAAGAAATGTGGCAAAGCATGGATGTTTAGGGGCTCATCCAGACAAGCCCACACGCGCCTCTTGCAGCATCTCAAAGCAGTTTAAGATGCCACAAGAAGCACTCTGAGAACAAAAATACATTCCCCATGCTGCATATTTGCAGCGTGGGCTCAAAATTTGATACCTGGAAATCCAGGGGGCTGTGGGCCCTACAGAGGGGTGCAGGTTGTGGCTGATCTGGGGAGGGAGCTGTGGCCCCTGCAGGGGGGAGTTGTGGCCCACTGGGAGGGGAGGGGGCTATGGGCCCTGTGGGGGGTGGGGCAGTCTGTGAGCTGTATGTGAG
Organism: Alligator sinensis; assembly: GCF_000455745.1. Classification (NCBI taxonomy): domain Eukaryota; kingdom Metazoa; phylum Chordata; order Crocodylia; family Alligatoridae; genus Alligator; species Alligator sinensis. The sequence continues at coordinate 827,568 of NW_005842679.1, read as the reverse complement.
GGGGCTGCTCCCTGTGGGGGACAGGGGACCCAGCCCTCCTGAGCAGCCTCCCCCACAAGCCTCCCCCACAGTCCCCACCACAATCCACTCAGAAGCTGCACACACCCAAGCTAGCCACACAAACCTGTCACCCACATACCTGGCCCTGTGGGGCAGTAGTGAGGGGACTGGGGAAGGAGGCGGGGTGGGCTGTGGGTTGAGAGTGAGGGGCAAGGCTAGGGCCAGAGTACTGGCATATCAGTGCTTCTCAGCACCATACATCCTGGTGATCGAAGAGTGTAGGGACAACTCTGATTTTTGTATGACAAAAAAGCCAAAAGTAAATGCCAAAGTGTATAGATATTTAGAGTGTATTTTATTATGATGATAGAGGCACTGGTAGGCTTCCAAATTGCTTTAAACTTGTAAATATATCAATAAAACATTGCCCAACTGATCTTGCTCTATATAGTGGCATTTCATTTTAATAGTGAAAGAACACTATTGCGGGTATTTTAATGAGAGAATTTGGGTTTCTTATCAGAGAATTTGCAATTTTTAAACAGGGAACACCAGGATCTCTTCTGGTGAGACAAGTGGAGAGACCTAGGCAGAGAAGCCTGTCCAGGGCCAACACTGGGGTCCCAGCTGGAGGGCAGATGAGATGACTGACCTGGCCATTTGGGGCCAAGTGGACATGCTTTGACAGTTCAAAGTGGGCCACCGCAAGGAGCACATCTTCTGGGTGATAGTTTCCCAGATGGCAGAGTGGGGGCACCCCTTCTGGGTCTGGCAGGTGTGCAGCCACGGGGCCTCATGCAGATGCTGTCACAACTGGCAGCAGGTCACAGCCAGGCACTGCTGCAGTGGGTAGAGGGGGCAGGAGCCACTCTAGGTTAGGGCTGTGTGATGGTGGACCTTACGATGCCTCTCTGTATCCTCTTATAATCTCCCAAAGAACTGTAAGTTCCCTGACTTTCCTGCCTGCCACGTCTTGGCTGTTATTATAATATGTTCTAATTTATGATGTCACTCATTGGGAGGATTATTATATATATTTGTTGTCTTATTTTACTTTTTTTGGGGGGGGTGTCTCTATTAGGAGTCCTGGTATTATAGAGGAAAACTTCACATGCCTTCTTGACTATTCACACACACTCGCCGATATGTATATATATTCACAATCGGGTGCAGATTAACACTTGTCTTTATTCTTATTCTTTATAACACTATACAATCTTTCTTTAAACAGAAGTGGTCCATTTATCTTTTTTTTTAATCAGTTATATCAATTTTGTAATTATATCTATATACTGTTCTTACATATCTATTATCAGTTCAGTTAGGCTGAACTTGGTATTAGGAAACGAAGTCTCTTTAACTCTGGTTCATCTGTTTATTTCTTTTTTGGGTCAGAATTTTCTCTTCAAACCCCATTGTATTCTTTCTCTTTATTTCTGTTATCACAAGTGTGTACCTTTTATCTTGCGCGTGCCTGAAGCCTTGAATCCTTGTGGTCAACACTTAGATGCCTTCTCTAAGCTGTGGGAGTGAGTCAATTCACTCTTCTCTTTTTTTTTTGTTTACTTTTAGCGCAACTGCCAGCTGAGTCTCGTGCGCCTCTTCAGGGATCTGCCCCTCTTTCTCTGAGCTCCACTCTCTCCAGTGTTGAGAGAAATCCTGAGGTAAGTCTCTTATCTCCTGGGGATCTTTTTTTCCCCTCCCTTTCTCCTTCAGATGCTCTCTCTTCATTTTCTTCTGAGACTCCTGTCTCCTCTTTCTTTTCTTTTCCTGGAGCTTCTATCCTTATATGGTAATAGCCCTGGAAGTGGCGTTCCCTGGCTCTTTTCGCCTCATCGCTGTTTACTTTTTCACAGGCTGCTTCAGCAGTCCAGCTAGCACAAGGGGTACTGTCCCCAGACACCAACTCGCTGGGCCTCAGAAGCTCCTGAAGGCAAGTAGATCCGAGCTGCTTACCTGGGTAGGTTTTTATATTGATGGGGCCAGCACAGGTGCTGGGCCCAGGCTCTACCTCCCCCTGGCTGCAGATCTGATCAGAGTTATTTTGCCCCAAGTGGCACAACTTGCCCCACACCCAAGTTCATGTCCAGGCACGTGCACTGAGGCAAAAATCCCAGGCACAAATTTATGCCACTCCTATTTGAGCTGTTGCAAGTGCATGTGCCTGAATGTCTGGATGCACCCTAGCTGTCCATCTATTTAACAGTTAGCTGGAGTAAAATAATTCCTTTTTGTAAGTCCACTCATTCATGTCAATGAAATTTCTTTTCAGTTTGCAAAAATGAATCTCAGTGCATCAGCCCAGAGGAAAAAACAATCTTTGTCATGGTTCAGTTTTGAATATAAGACTATTTCATGTCACTAACAGTGATCTAGCTATGAATTACAAGTGTGTGCTTCCATATATGCCAAGGAAACTATTAGAGAAAACACCATCTCAATATTGTACAGTCATATCTAAAGAATATTGGTTTTGAAATTTACTGCTGCTGTGGCCCGTGAGACCATTTATTCTGAGATATTGCCTTTGTGGTGAATGAGGGATGTTAATTTTGGAAGGGTTTTTTTTTTTAGTTACATTCTGGTATCTCTGGGCTCTGTTCTGTAGATAAGGGCAGGGAGATAACTACTAAGAGATTATAATGAAGTACATTGGTACACTGAAAATGATCTCTAAGAACCACAGAATCACATCTGTAATATGTGTGAAGGATTTGAGTAATGTTTTGACTAAACAGCACAGTAAGCCCTCTCTATCATTTTTTTCATTTGGACTTCTTTGTTTGGATTCAGTACAAATTGTTTATAATGAGACCAGATCTTGAGCTTACCATCTTTGTAATCAATAGTATGATGTTGGTTTCTACCAGCTGGACCATATTTATGTACTTTGTTTTTCCATGATTTATACATTAAAACTTGCTCCCTTCAGTAAAATAAAATTAATGTGTGATGCCACAATAGAGCAGAGCACTTTTGTGTTTAAACATGATAAAGCCAGTTCTCTAAAAATCCATTGAACATTACTGAATCAAGTGCAGGCTATTAATTAAAGATTACTCGAGGCTTTGATTAAATCTGTGGCAGCTTCTGCGTGCCACCTCAGTGTAAGTGGGAAGAGCCAGTCTAAGATGTGTTCCCTAGACTCAAGGATTTTCAAGTTCCTGCTGGATGACAGATTAATTAACTTCATTTTTTTCTCTTGGCTACTAAGAGAGTCACCAATTCTTGACCTTCAGTTGCAATTCTAAAGCAGTCAGCCATAAACATGATACTTTGGAAAAAGCTAGCTTTTTCACTTGTCTAGAGATGTAAGGCTTGTATTATGGGATTGATCAATTGTTTTTCATGAGTATGAAATTCAGTAATCTTATGGCTGGGACCCTCATTTTGTACCATATCAACATTGGAGTTTCCTGCATTTCTCCTTGATAGGTGTCCCAAATCTAGGTGGGATAATTTTCCAAGTACTTCCCATTCACAAATGGAGAAATTTCTCTATCTGCAGAAGGTGGGAATAGTGCATTGCATTCATGATACCATCCTCTCTTCCAGACCTCATGTTGCAGAGTACTTAGGTGCCCTGCTCTTTGAAGAGTGGTTAAAGTGAGTGGGGAGCCCCAGCTGCTGTTTACCAGGGCAACCAGAGTGAGCTAGTGGCCCACACCTGCCAGCGGTCAGCTGACTGGAAGGGGCAGGGCCTGGCTCACATACAAACCCCAGGGCTGAGGCCAGGATGGCAGTTTCCTGCCAGCAGCCTAGGGGGAAGGAGCTCTCCCAGAGCAACCAAAAGGGAGAGGCCTGACAGCAGGTACAGCCTCTGATACTGGTGAGGAATGGAGCACCCCTGGTGTGGCTTGAAAGATGTTATAGCCTGGTGCCTTGAATTTATGTTATAGCCCAGGGGCTTGTGTTTTGTTTGCTGTTTAAGACTGGTGGCTTGGGTGAGGCTATTAGGGGATGGAGGAGGCCTCATAGGGGGCCCACAGCAGCGTGGGGAGCCCCGGTGCCAGAGAGGGTGCAGCATTTGGGGCCAGAGAGGGCACAGTTCAAGACAGGGCTGCGGAGAGCCCAAGGAGGACCAGGGGGCCAAATTGTAACAAGGCCCAGACCAAACAGTGTCAGTTCCATCTGCGAGGCTTGGCGCGTGGTAAAGGGATGGTTGGAGCCATACATAGCCCATAAGGCTAGGATGCCCGAAACACCCATTGCAGAACAGGACCCACAAGGGGTCCAGGAGCCCACAGGGTCGGAGTACAGCAAAACCGTGTCCAAGAAGACATAAAGGCAGCCTCCCTAATATATATTTACCAACAAAGATGTGGCAGGGGAGAATCGAGGGGGCCCATTGGGCCAGCTTGGCATAGTAAGGGGGCCTTGGGGAGATCATGGCCATCCTGGAGAACCCCGCACTGTGACACCTCACAAAACCATCTGACATTTTAAAGTCTGTAAGGAGGAGCAGGGATTAACTGCATAGATTGGGAAATGATAGGATGGATCAAAGTTATTTACATCTTCCCATCTCTAGGTTTGTGAACATAGGCCAAGAGAGACTACCATATGGGGCTGGGTTGTTTGTGTTTTTTAATTTCTCTACCAAATGCTATCTCAGTACAGGTGCAGTTGCAGCGCTCAATGTTTTGGCCCTGTGGGATAGATGAGTGGTGTGGGAATGGGCCAGATCCCATGTGGGATTGGGCCTTACATGTCCAGATCTGGTGTCACGCTGCCCAGATTAGGGACTGTGCCACCCTGACTGCACAAGCCTAAACTAGTGTTCATAGGATTATAGAAAATTAGGGTTGGAAGAGACCTCAGGGCGTCATCTAGTCCAACCCCCGGCTCAAAGCAGGACCATCCCCAACTACATCCCATCCAAAGCTTTGTCTAGCCAGGTCTTAAACCTCCAAGAATGAAGAGTCCACAGCTTCTCTGCATAACCTGTTCCAGTGCTTTGCTAACCTCCTAGTGAGACAGTTCTTCATATCTAACCTAAACTTCCCTTGCTGCAACTTGAGACTGTTGCTCCTTGTTCTGTCACCTGCCACCACTTAGAACAATCTAACTCCATCCTCTTTTGAACCCTCCTCCCCCTCCTTTCAGGTAGTTGAAGGCTGCTATTAAATCCCCTCTGTCTTCTCTTCTCTAGACTAAATAAGCCCAATTCATTCAGCCCCTCCTCAGAAGTCATGTTCCCCAGCCCCCTCACCACTTTTGTTGCCCTCTGCTAGACTCTCTCCAATTTGTCCACATCCGTTTTCTAGTGCAGGGCCCAAAACTGAACCCAGTACTCCAAATATGGCCTGACCAGTGCTGAATAGAGGGGAATAATCACTTCCCTTGATCTTCTGGCAGCACTCCTACCAATACAGCCAGCACAATATACCATTAGCCTTCTTGGCAACAAGGGCACACTGCTGGGTCATATTCAGCTTATGGTCCACTGTAACCTCCAGGTCCTTTTCTGCAGAGCTACTGCTCAGCCAGTCAGCCCCCAGCCTGTACCAGTGCATGGGATTGTCCTGTCCTCAGTGCAGGACTTTGCACTTGTCCTTAGTGAACCACATGAGATTGCTTTTGGCCCAATCCTCCAATTTGTCCAGGTCACTCTGAATCCTAGCCTTACCATCCAGCATATTTACTACTCCCCCCATCTTGGTGTCATCTGCAAACATGCTGATGGCGCACTCTATGCCATCTTCCAGGTTGTTGAAGATATTGAACAATACCAGCCCTGGGGCTGTCCCCTGAGGCACACCACTTGATACTGCTTCCAACTAGACATTGAACCATTGATTACTACCCTCTGAACCAGATGCTTCAGCCAGTTTTCTGTCCACCTTACAGTCCACTCATACAGCCTGTACTTCCTTAACTTGCCTGTGAGAATGTTGTGGGACACACACCCAGTCATCTCATCATAGAAGGCAGTCAGGTTCGTCTGTCATGACTTGCCCTTGGTGAATCTATGCTGACCGTTCCTAATCACCACCTTCTTCTCCAAGTGCTTATAAGTGAATTCCTTGAGGATCTGCTCCATGGTATTTCCAGGGACTGAGGTGAGGCTGACAGGTCTATAGTTCCCTGGACCCGCCTTCTTTCCTTTCTTATATGGGCACTATGTTTGCACTTTTCCAGTCATCTGGGACCTCTCCTGATTGCCAAGAGTTTTAAAAGATGATGGCCAGCAGCTTTGCAATCACGTCAGCCAACTCCCTCAGCACCCTTGGGTGCATCCCATCCGGCCCCATGGAGTTGTATGTGCTTTTCAAAATAGTCTCTAACCTGTTCTTTCACCACTGTTGGCTACTCACCTTATTCCCAAACTCTGCCACCAGGTGCCATAGTCTGGTAGCTGACCTTGTCGGTGAAGACTGAGGTGAAAAAGGCATTGAATATTTCAGCCTTTTCTGCATCCTCCATCACAAGGCTGCTGCCCCCATTCAGTAAGGTACTCACACTTTCCCTGATCTTCCTCTTGTTACTGACATAACAAGAGGAATGGCAACTAACACTGCCACCATTCTTCTGCAACCAAATTTTCATACCAGTAGGGAGCAGATGACACAGCTCTGCATGCAGTGTCTGGCCTGCAGGCTGGGTTTAACCACCTCTGAGCTATGTCAGCATACCTTTCCACTAGCTGTACAAGTAGGGAGCTGATGTGGTAATGGGGACCAAACTAGTGTGAACAACACATAGATTATGGCAGTGGGGAGCATGGCCCCTCTATTTGTTCCATAGGAGTGATGTTTCTGCCACTTGCTGGATGTAGTGTGTGACCTTGGGGATCTGTTTAGCAAAACAGTAACCTTTGCAGAATAGTGTTTGCTTCTGCTAGGCTGACAAACAGAAAGAAGTAAAATTTATAATTGAAAAAAATCCAGGTGTACCTTACTTGTCATTTTCTTGCACTGAATAAATTGTTAAAAAACCCCAACACAATACTTATTTTCAGGTTAATATTTAAGGAGTTTTCACAGCTACTGAGAGATCAGGCCCAGGCGTTTTATTCACCTGGGGGTAAAAGTTTCCTGTTTAATTTCAGTGGTTGCTTTTCATAAGGACCAAAGCCATCGATAAGTAAGGCTTAATTCCATAGCCTCATTCATAATCAAGCTAAATGTATCATATACCTAGTAATGGAGGAATACATCTCTAAGGGCAATTACTGTTAATCATTTTCTACATCAACTTAAGTCTGTGGGGAAGGATATTGAGCAAATGGGATTTGCAAATGTCAATTCATCACTTTTGTGTAAGCTCAGGTGAAAAAAAATATGAGCACACAGGGAAGCAGAGTCTGTATTCTAATACTGTGACTTCATTTTTAGCTGAAAACTGAAGAATTAAGAAGACACACAACGTATCCCTTAACAGACTAGTAACATTTGAAAGAGAAAGTGGCTTGGACTTGCATATGACAAAGGAGCTATTCAAGGATATGTCATATGGTTGGTCAGGGAAAAATGATGTTCCAATTGTAACCCTGGCTGCAGGGCTACCCACAAAGTCCAGCCCAACTCCAGATCCCTGGAGGTGCTCACAGCCTGGAACTGCCTGCCCTTCCGGAGTGAGGGAGGTTCCACTCACAAGAATGTGGGCCAATGTGGGCCCCATTTTCAAGAAGGGGAGGAAGGAGGACCCAGGCAACTATAGGCCAGTCAGTCTTACCTCCATCCTAGGCAAAGTCTTCAAAAAAATTATCAAGGCTCACATTTGCGAGAGCCCGGCAGGAGAAATTATGCTGAGGGGAAACCATCACGGGTTCGTAGCAGGTAGAACATGCCTGACTAATCTAGTCTTTTTTTATGAGCAGGTTACAAAACACCTGGACGCAGGAGTAGGGGTTGATGTCATATACGTAGACTTCAGGAAGGCCTTTGATACGGTATCCCACACCATACTGGTAAACAAGTTAAGAGGCTGTGACTTAGATGACTACACAGTCCGGTGGGTGGTGAATTGGCTAGAGGGTCACAGCCAGAGAGTCATAGTGGATGGGTCGGTATCGACCTGGAAGGGTGTGGGCAGTGGGGTCCCGCAGGGCTCGGTCCTTGGACCGATACTTTTCAATATCTTCATCAGTGACTTGGACGAGGGAGTGAAGTGTACTCTGTCCAAGTTTGTGGATGACACATAACTGTGGGGAGAAGTGGACACACTGGAGGGCAGGGAACAACTACAAGCAGACCTGGATAGGTTGGACAAGTGGGCAGAAAACAACAGAATGCAGTTCAACAAGGAGAAATGCAAAGTGCTACACCTAAGGAGGAAAAATGTCTAGCATACCTACTGCCTAGGAAATGACCTGCTTGGTGGCGTGGAAGCAGAAAGGGATCTTGGAGTCCTAGTGGACTCCAAGATGAACATGAGTCGTCAGTGTGACAAAGCCATCAGAAAAGCTAATGGCACTTTATCGTGCATCAGCAGATGCATGACGAACAGTTCGAAGAAGGTGATACTTTCCCTCTATCAGGCGCTGGTCAGACCGCAGTTGGAATACTGCGTGCAGTTTTGGGCACCGCACTTCAAGAGGGATGTGGATAACCTGGAGAGGGTCCAGAGAAGGGCCACT
>NW_005842679.1:817150-818462 GCF_000455745.1 Alligator sinensis | reverse complement strand
GAGGCCAGCGGGGGTCCCCCCCATAGTCCCCTCCCCCCTCCTCCAGCCCTCCCAACCCCTTACCAGCACTGTAGCCCTGGTGCTGAGGCAGCTGCTGCTGGTAGCCAGAGCATCTCTGTGGAGGACCCAGCCTCCAGTTGCCTCATGGCATGGTCCGGGACTGTGCCCTGCCCCACTTTTTTAACTTCATTTTTTATTTATTTATTTTTTTTTAGACCCTTGGAGATCCAGGGTTCTAACATTTTTTCATTCCTGCACATGCCTCTTGCTCCATCTCAAAGGGGTAAGGGGTTTGAGATGGGGCAAGAGGCATGTGCGTGCTCGTCTGGATGCTCCCTATGAGGGCTAACATCCCCTAGCTCTGCCTCCCATCAAGAGCTCATGATGACCTGGATCAATCTCTCTTCAGTCCCACCCTCCCTCTAGTGCCCATTGTGCCACACAGGGGCTGGGAGAAGAGTCCTCTTTGCCGGGGGGTCTCCAGAAGGGCCAGATGCTCCTCTGAGCAGCCAGGCAGGGCTCCCCAGAGGAAAGGAGCAAGCAAGGTGCTGCAGTGGGGTTCTTAACCCTCCAGCCTACTGCATAGTCCATGCTTTCCTCAGGCTCTAGCAGCTCTGGGGACAGGACACCATGCTGAAACTCTCCCTCAGCCTCCTGCCTATAATGTTCATTCCTCTCTTTCCCCCAGGGACCAACCTCTTTATATATCATCCCTCTTAGCCAATCGCCAGCTGAGAGTTTTCCTGGGCTTCTCCAACACCTCTTCCTTTCCCAAGATGGCTCCCTCCAGAGCAGGCTTCACCTGCCAGTGTCACATGATCTCTGGGGAGCCATTTTCCCCTTTCCAAAATGGTTGCCTCCAAAATGGGCTCCATCTGCCTGTTTTGCATGATTTCTGAGGAACCATGCTGTCCAGTGCTACAGCCCAGGCTGAGTTCACCCTGGGACCTTGTTCTGTCAGGTAAGGTGATATTATTGTTCATTACGCAATTATTAAATTAAATTTGCAACCTGAAGTCTACATTTTCTTCATCTAGATTTTTCTTGATCAGTTTATGCTGATTAGTTTGGGTCCCAATCATTTAATGATAGGTTCTACTGAGTCTACAAATACTCCAGTATTGAGACCTCACACAGAAGCCATACTTGTGCCAATTTTATGGGTTGTTTTTTTTTTTTAACGCTACTTCTAGTCTTTGAAATCTCTCTTCCTTTTTTGTTATAAAGAGAACTTGAAGCAAGTGAGAGGCCTAGTTATATAGCTTTCTCACTTTATTATTGAGCTAGGGTATGTCAAATGTACAGACTGGAA
>NW_005842679.1:808188-817119 GCF_000455745.1 Alligator sinensis | reverse complement strand
AGGGAAGCAGTCTAGGTCTGGTAGCACATTGCTCAGACTAGACTAATTTATACTGCTGAGAAGTCTGTTAACCCAGGAGCCAAAGAACAGAGCAATAGTTAGGGGAGTCTGTGTGGAAGTTTGTATCAGGAGTTAATTTTTTTATTCCTTTTCCTTATCCTTAAGAAAAAAACAATGATGGCAACTGAGAAAGCAGTGTAGGAAGACTGAATTGCAGAAGCTGTGGGCTGTATATTATCCTTAAGTACTTAACTATGAGGCAAGAATTTTTTCCTACGAACTGAAGAAGTCACTGCATTTGAAAGCTTGTCTAAGCCTACCCCAACCAGGCAGTTGGTCCAATAAAAGAGTTTACCCACAAAAAAAATATTTCTTCTTGAATAGTTTCTGGACCTTCAAAGGTACAGCATCACTTCAACGCTATTTGACTGGAGCCATGGGCAGCTCTAGGATTTTGAAAAGGGAGATCCAGATGGTGTGGTGTATCATCACATATAACACAACACATTTTTCTCCAGTTAAAAAGAAACTAGAAACTTTACTAATATGCTAGAAGGTTAGAGCTATATAATTCATTTTAAGATCAAGATAAAATCAAATATAACTTTATTGAACATGAATGTACATGAATTTGTCATAATTACATGAATTTGTCACATTATAGATTAAGAATAAAAAACATAGTAAACCAGGCAAAAATCCCACAAGATATTCTTTTATTACTTTTTAGTTGTCATTCGAATTTAATGTACATCTCTTATTCAGAGTCACAAAACAAACTCTAGCCTTCTTGAGTTTCTTTACAGTTTGTCCAACTCTGTTGACTATTATTTCCACACCCGAGTTAATGTTTTTAGCTATAGCTAAAAACAGTCTGCAGGGCTGTGAAGTGGGAATAGACGGTCATTACTCAGAGTAGCTACCAGGTGGCAAAATCACAGAAGAGAGATATCTTGTTTAATGGATCGGGGCCATTAACACCTGTGGAGTAAGGAAAGATTAATAGTTATCAGGCCATGAATAGTTATCAGGACAGTTATAATGAGCCATGAAATCACTTGAGTATCTCAGTGCTGCTCAGGGATGGATCCAGAGGGGTTTCAGGGTTGGGCTACATGCATAGTGAATTCTCAAAGATCACCAGCATGTCAGTACAGCTCTTACTGGGAAGTCCACATGTCCTGGAATCAAAGTGGGTGTGACCACTGCATCACTGCATCCCCCTACATTTGCTCCTGTCTGTAGCTCTTTATGAATGATGTGTTACCTGAAGGAACTCCTGGAAAGGAAGATCTGTAGATACAGATATAGAACAGGGAGAGACACAATAAGAGGAGAACACTTCAAACAGAAGAAGTGATAGTAGAGAGAGACATGAAGGAATGAGGGGGAAGATTGTGGGGGGACAGAAGGTAAGATAATCTGTAGTGGAAGGCAGAACAGAAGATAGAGGGTCAGAGACGGCTGGAGACTCCTAATTACAAAGAATTGACAACCCTGTCACCTGGGTAGGTCCAGAGATTAGAATGGTATGGGTGTGCTATTTGTCAACAGAAAAGATGCAAGATATGTGCCTGCAATTATAAAGGATCTTGATGTGACCAGGAAAGAATTTACTGATCATCTTATATTTCAATGAAGGCTACTCAAGAATCTCTTTTGGAATGGATTCAGAATGACTATACTAAGTTGGGGAAGATGCTAAAAAATCTGGAAGCTGTGATGTCTTCAGTGAAATTATTCTGGTCCATAGAGAAGGAGATCAAAGTCATAACAAAAGAAGGGATTAACAGGTGTCTTAAGCATTTGTGCTCTAAGGAGGTACTGGGATACATATACAGAAAGAGGGATTTTTTTTCAAAAGATGGACGCTGCCAGAATATCTGAGGAAATAGCTTTTTAGGAACAAGATTGGCATGACTATAAATAAAGCATTACATAAAAAAATAAGGAAATTTGGAAGCGGCTCATGTAGTCTCTATGCCTGGGTTTTGTATACAGAAAATGGAAAATTGAATAAACAAGGGCATGATAATGGACACATGGATATCAGTGAATGAATAGAGAGAGAAAATAATAAAAATGATGACAGCAAGTGCCCAGTAGGTGATACAGTTAGTAAAAGAACTGTGTCAAATCTGGCTAGGAAAGTTGGTTGGATTGTTAAGGAACAACTGAAATGTTTCTATACTAATGCAAGAAGCCTCGGCAGTGAAGTGGAGGAGCTTGAACTACTCCAGCAGAACATAAATCTAGATATCATAGTGAAAACAGAAACTTGGTGGAAAACCAGTCATCACTGGAACAGGTATACTGTAGGTTATCAAACAAATAAAGGAAAGGTGGAACTTAGCATATCTGATGTGAGGAATTGTAAAGAGAAAAAAAAAGGGTAGTATGAATGCAAAAGAGAATTTGTTTGGACCAATCCACTTGGAAAAAAGAGGTTTGTTGTGGTACTGGTGGAGGTCTGCTATAAACCCACACCCACATCCGGATTTGGATCTGGATAGACATCAAAGTAATGTTGTTATGGTGTCGTTATGGTAGACTTTAACTTTCCAGGTATAAATTAAAGGACAAATAATGATAAGGCACAGATTTTCCTGGATTTGTTAGCTAACTCTTCACAAAACTGTCTGTGAAATAAATTGTTTTAGACTTGTTGTAGAGAAGAACTCTTCCTAAAAATAATCCTTGATTCAGCAATCATGAGTTGATTCTTATTATATGAAGTAAATGGATAAATAAAATAAATCAAAGTATCTAAAGTAATAAGTAACTAAATCAAAATGGCAGACTTCTAAGGGAGCTAGCTACAGATGTTAGCTACAGAGAGTGGCTTTGGGACTCAAATGTAGAGAAGGCCTTGAATTTATTTAAGTAAACTAACTAGAATTTGTATCACAAGCAAGAAGAACCTATGTGTACTTACTGATGACCAGGGATCGAGTTTTCTCTGTTTAAGAAACACAATATCAGCAATTACAATGAAACATCACTCTGTGTGTGTGTGTGTGTGTGTGTGTGTGTATCAATTGAACACACAGTTTTACTGATATATATTTAAAATTTTAAAGCAATATGGAAACCTATCAGTGCCTCAATCACTATAATAAAATAAAATCTAAATACTACAAATTTTGGTATTTGATTTTGGATTTTTTATCATGGAAAATCAGAGCTCCCCTGTCACTCACCAGGACACAGGTGCAGGCCCCTCACTCTGAAGTCACAGCCCCCTGGCCCTGCTGGTGACCCTTGCTCCCTATCCCCCCTCACCAGAGTGGGGCCCCCAGCTGCCAAGACTACAGGGCCAGGACCCAAGCCTGCAGCCCCCTGCCCCTGCCACAGCAGCACCCAAGCCCCAGCAGCAGGGAGCAAGCCCTGCCCCCTGGATGAGCCACCTGCAGCTCTGTCCCACTCCCTGCCTGGGCCCTGCTGGAAGAATGCAGCTATGAACTGCCCAGCTGGGCAACAGTCCCAGCCCCAGCCCTATCCAACTCAGTCCCTTCCTCCCTATGGAGGCCTCAATCCCTAACCCCTGCCAGACTTACCTGTGGGAGCTGCTCTCCAGGCTGCCCGGAAGCCGTGTGTGTGTATATGTGTGTGTGTGTATATATATATATGTATTTATGTGTACATATATATATGTATATATATTCACATGGCATCCCTGTGTGACCGTGCTCCTCCCACTTCCCCCCTGCCCAGCCCATTGCAGGCTGGAACTCTGCCAGCCTGCAGAGAGCTCTTTGCAAAAGTGGAAAATCCATGTGTTTCTCCATGAAAATGAGAAATCCGCATTTTTCTGAGTTAAAAAGGAAACTCCACATTTTTTCCATTTTTCTGTGGGAAACAGAAAACCCAAATCCCTGGTGATGACTATGAGCCACTACTGCAAAGCATCTGGAAAAATGATAAGCCATATCAGATGAGGGATTTCTAGAAGAGAAAAGGTATATGGATATCATTGTACAAGACACTGAGTCTTCATCTAGAATAATGGGTATAACTCTGGTTAGACATCTTGAGAGAATATAAGCTCATATTTGGCCAGATGAAAAGGAAGGCTACTGGCATGATCACAAAATTTGAGAGATCAGAAAATTTGAGAGCATTGTTTGGACCAATATGTGGATTGGTCCAAACAAATTCTCTTTTGCATTCATGCTACCCTTTATTTTCTTTACAATTCCTCACAACAAATATGCTGAGTTCTACCTTTCCTTTATTTCTTTGATAACCTACAATATATCTGTTCCAGTGATGACTGGTATTCCACCAAGTTTCTGTTTTCACTGCAACATCTAGATTCATGTTCTGCTGGAGCATCTTTCTTATGAGAGGAGACTAAAAGAGCTTTATTCATTTACATATCTAGGAAAGTGAGAGCTGAGACAGACTCCAGTTCCTTTTTAAAGACACACGAAGTGATAAACAACAGGGAGGGGAAAGGGTAAAATAAAAGAGATGTTTGACATTAATAACAATACTGGGATAAGTGTAGTTAGGCTGGTAATTATAAGAAGGATTTTAACTCTCAGAGGAGGGAGGTTCTGAAATAGCCTTTTGATAGATGTATTAGGAGCAAAACTCCTCAGTGGTTTTAAGATGGATTTTGGTCAGTTTGGGTAGAGCAAGGGTTGGCAACCTATGGCCTATCTGCCAGGTCTGACCCATGAAGGTTTGATTTAGCATACATAATCAGTGGCACCAAGCTGCTTTATCATGCCTGCGCTTCCCTCACCATGGAGGAATTTGCAATGAGAGTGAGTGCAGACAGCTGGTCACTCCAGAGTGTGGAGACTTCGGGCCAGCAGCCACAGCTTGGTTGTAAGTTCTGGCCTGTGCCTGAAAAAGGTTGTCAAACCCTGGTATAGAGTATTAAGTGTCATTTTTGTTTAAACCAATTTTTCAAGAAATATTGCTGCTTTGAAGAACTGGAATTTTATAACAACAACATTTTGTTGAAAGTATTCCCAACCTGCTTTAACAGTATGCACTACAGCATACACATACTGAAAGTCCAGCTTAACTAAAAATGTAGAATTGCCTACCCTATGTAAGATTTGAGAACAGATCAGATTTTTAAAAAGCGTGGGGGGAGGGGGGGATCTGAAAAAAATTGAAATCATTTTAAGAAGAAAAGTTAAAATTGCTCATTTTTAAACTTTTCCAGAAATCTTTGAGATTTTTTCCTTTTTTCTTCTTTTTCCATTTTGCCAGAGAAAGTAGGAAAATCTGGAAGAAGGGAAAGCAGCACAGTTTCATTAGGGGCAGGTCACGTCAGAACAACCTGATTGCCTTTTACGATCAGGTCACAAAAGAATTGGATGCAGGTGTCGTCATGGATGTAGTCTTTCTGGATGTCAGCAAGGCCTTGTCTCCTACCCCATCCTCATTAAAAAACTAGGTGACTGTGGCATCAATGCCTACACGGTCAGATGGATTGCTAATTGGCTGAAGGGTCATGCTCAGAGGGTGGTGGTGGATGGGTCATATTTGACCTGGGGGGAAGTGGGCAGCGGAGTCCCCCAGGGCTCGGTCCTTGGGCCTGCACTATTCAATTTCTTTATCAGTGATTTGGACGATGGCATGAAAAGCAACCTGTTCAAATTTGCTGATGATACCAAAATTTGGGGTGAGGTGGGCACGCTAGTAGGGAGGGAAAAACTGCAGAAAGACCTGGATAGGTTGCAAGGGTGGGCTAACAAAAACAGAAACAGGATGCGTTTCAATACGGACAAATGCAGGGTGCTGCACTTGGGCAGTAGTAACCGGCAGCACACTTATAAGATGGGAAACTCCCTTCTTGAGAGCACAGAGGCAGAAAGGGATCTTGGAGTTATCATTGACTCCAAGATGAACATGGGCCGACAATGCGAGGGCACGGTCGGCAGGGCTAATTGGTCCCTATCATGTATCCACAAGTGCATCTCAAGTAGGGCCAAGGAGGTGATCCTCCCCCTCTATGAGACACTGGTCAGGCCATAGCTGGAGTACTGTGTCCAGTTCTGGGCACCCCACTTCAAGAGGGATGTGGACAACATTGAGCGGGTCCAGAGGAGGGCCACCCGCATGATCCGGGGACAGCAGGGCAGACCCTACAACGAGAGGCTATGGGACCTGAACCTGTTCAGCCTTCACAAGAGAAGGCTGAGGGGGGACCTGGTGACCGTCTATAAACTCACTAGGGGGGACCAGAAGGGTTTGCGGGAGACCTTGTTTCCCCTAGCGCCCCCTGGGATAACAAGGAATAACGGCCACAAGTTGTTGGAGAGTAGGTTTAGATTAGACAGCCGTAGGAACTACACGGTTAGGGCGGCTAGGATCTGGAACCGACTTCCAAGGGAAGTGGTGCTAGCTCCTACCCTGGGGGTCTTTAAGAAGTGGATCGATGCCTACCTGGCTGGGGTCACTTGAGCCCAGTTTCCCTCCTGCCCAGGCAGGGGGTCGGACTTGAAGATCTACAGGGTCCCTTCCGACCCTACTTCTATGATACTATGATTCTATGAAAGATAAAAATCTGAAACCAAACCTCCAATTGACTTCAATGGAGCCAAATTTCCCTCTTAAATTCTAATCCACGTGATGCTACTGAGACTTGATTTCCTAACTGTAGAAAAGGAGCAATCATGTTGAGACTGATCCTGTACGTATCAATGCATTAGAAGTTCATGAATTCAAGGTCCTAGATTTTACAGAGCTATTGTATAGAGCAAACAATATGCCCAGGAATGAATGAACAGGAAAATTGGTTGAATTTAGGTAGACATCAGCCAATTTGAGTTAAGCTAGGTGGAAGAGGTAAACACACCAGACAGTCTGTTCTATAGCCATTTAATTTAACTTGCAGAGTGGAAGAGCTTCCCCTCTTCTAACTTCTAAACCTTTAAAAAAATCTAGATTTTGAAAATGTGGCATTTATTAGATGGTGAACTATTTTTTGCATGAAATAACAGTTTTGGAAGTTCACAGAAGTTTCACTTAAAACAATTTCCCATTCAATTTTCAGTGTAAAACAATGTATCTGAGAACTAATCATGGTGTGACTTTATAATTGAAATGTTATCATCACTTGGGACAGCAATACTAATGAAACAAATTTTGCAGCACCTGTAAATCTGCTCTGATGCCACTCCAGGCAGTATATATTTGTAGGGGTGGTAATTTCAGCAATTTAAGATAATGAACTTGGGTACTGACCTTACTCTGAAAGTAATCTCTGCTTTTTGAATGATCCCCACAGGTGGGACAGCTTTAATGTGAAGCCATGCTGTGAGACACCTTTAAGTATGTCTGGAAAAAGGGTTTATAAATATTCAGTACCTTGCAACCTTGGGCTAAGAATGTATCAGATTTTATAAGCTAAGCACTGTTGGGCCTACTCATAGAAAAAAGGTCCCAAAGAAAACACAGTTGCTGGCTGCAGGAAGCAGTAACGAGTCAAAAAATGGCAGCTTTTCTGCTGCTTTGGTATTGAACCAATCTGATTTTAGGGGATAATAGTTCCAAATGCAGTGCACTCACTTGTGCCAAAAACAAGTTAGAACAAATTTTCTGTAGCATTAAATAATAATAATAAAAAACCCTTACTATTTTAACTTCTAAGTTTAAACACTCATGATCAGAATGGCAGTCAGCTGACCATGGATTTAAATCTTTTGTTAAGGAGAATGGAGGAGTTTGTGACTTGATTCTAATTTTTTGCTGGTTGGGTAATAATTTGAGACACTCTACATGGCCTTCCTATTTCTTCACAAAACACTTCCCTTGACCTTAACTCAAGTAAGTGTGTTAATTAACCCTAATATCTATGGAGTGTTTGCATTCTATATAAATCCTACTTGAATTTTCCTTCAATTGCCTGCCTGCATATGTGGACTAAAAGGCTATAAGCACATGAATTCAGGGAGAGATTATGTTGAAGCTTTGAAGAATCTGTTGAACCACAAGATATAATGCAAGAGACCCCAAATCATGGGCAATGAAAGAGGCCTGCTTAGCTGGATCTCTGAAAGAGCCTGGAGAGTAGTCAACCAGAGGGGGAACCATGCCATGGTTGTATTGTAGCCAAGCTTGTTTCTGTTCTGAATCAGGCACTTATGGGATTTGAACCTAAGACTCTCATATCACAGCAAATGCCCCAACCACTAAGATATTGATGATTCTGGGCTTTCTGTCCTCTCTGCATCTCATTGTTAATTTAAATAAAACATTGTGAAATATTTGTGAAAGATAATCTTCACAGAATGCAAACTTATTATCCAGCTACTCTAGGACTGATCTCTAAAGCATTATAAAAAGCTCTGTTCCTTCAGCTGTAATTCACTAATGAACATGAACTCGGTGGAGAAATTGGACTTGACTGAACCCAAGGGAAAACTGGCATAAAAGGATTCTGAGAGCAGTGAACTGCAGAACAGTACACCACAGAAAACTTGACGGCAGTCAGAGTTCAATGTAAGACCCGCCTCTTTGCAGATCCTTCTTAGTTTATGCCTCAAGAAATGTTGCACTGCCTTTGCCTCTTTTCTCAACCAGTGTGAACAAGACCCCACACCAGATGAAGCTGCCTCATGTGCCTTGTGCAGAGCTAGACTGAGAAGTGACTGTGGCAGAAGTGGGCACTCCTGCCTGCATTAGGATGATCTGTTTAGACTCAAGGTACACTTCCATAACTTTTCTGAATTTAGCAGCACCCCAGTTGAGAAGCATTGTTGTACTGCTTCGAATAACCTCAGTGGGTATTTATACACATGCTCTGGGAGTCTGTGTGTGTGCGGGGGAGGGTGCTTTAATTAGACAGGCTCTTGGAGCTGCTCTAATTAAAGTGCCTGGAGTGTCACATGTATCAGCATCCTTGTGCTTAAAAATGGTGTTGTGAACATTTTAACTAAAACTCATCGAATTAAATTAAATTAAAGC
>NW_005842679.1:789486-808178 GCF_000455745.1 Alligator sinensis | reverse complement strand
TGCTGCCATTTTCAGTCTGGGAATGCTGATGCATCTGACACTGGAGTCTGCTGGAGCATGGTAATTACCACTGGATTAACTGAGTTAGCTCCAATGCACTGCAATTACAGCACATCAGAGTGGCCTTGCTGCATGCATATAGGCACGTAATTGTTGTAGATCAGGGTGTTGGCTACAAAGGACCAACTCACAGGATCATCATAAAATTCTAGTTTATTAGACAGATGCAGAAGTCAAATCATAAATCTTGGGGCTGATCCTTTCAAACACACACATTCATGCGCACACACATACACACTCACAGTAGCTAGCTATGAACACTAAGCACCAGTGTCAAGATATACCTATCCCCAAGCGCTGGCGTCTGCTGTCGATGGCCAGTCAAGGCTTCTTTCAGTGTAATGTTGCTTCAGAAGGCGGTTGCTGGCTGGTCCTTCTGGCTGGGCAGGCAGGGTGCTGGTTGGATCAAAGAGGGTGCCATTGGAGGTCATTCTTCACTGCCTTTTATCTCTCTCTGACACACTTTGGTGACTCCCCAATCTTCGGCCTTACCCAATCCAGGTGTCATTGACTTCATGGGACATCTCCCTTGGCGGTTGCTGGATGGCAGCTGTCAGACCCAGGGGTCACATCCGCAGGTATGTGCAGTCTTGGGAGTCTGTTGATGAAGTCTGATTAATTCACTGGTGTGATGAATAGGGCTCTGGGGGCAGTTGATCGGGGTGAGGGTATTCAGTCCCAAGAGTCAGTCTTTGGCATTGATTAGTTCAAATGGGGGCTTCTGTTCCTTTAACAGTGAAGTTTCAGGGAGTTCCTGGTTTTGTATTGATCCTTTCCTCTCCTTAGTCTGTGGTTTCATAGGTGTTAATTGCCGCTCATTAACTTGTTATCCTGTCTAGCTACTGTGTTATACAATCAATCAAGATTCATTCAGGGACCCGCTCCATACAGAGAAGCCGCGGTTTGATTCCTGCCCTTGCTAACATTGTTACATGGTACAACTTACTTTGAAACTTAAAGTACATTTGTTACAAAGTTAAAAAGCATAGAATATAAAACACAAAAGGGTGAAAAGCCATGGCACATACAACAAATAGACCAAATACAATGGGGTTGTACTGATGCAGAATACACATACTGATGCAGAATACTATTTTATACCCATAAAAACATCTACAAACTGTATTTTTATTACAAGTACACCTTATATTCTATAAAAATAATAATAATAATATAATGAAGAAGAGGGAGGAAGGAAGAAAAGGTAGAAAAGAGAAAGTATCCCCAAGAGGAGGCAAATACTGCAAAAGGGGCTTTTTGCCATATGGGGGGCCTTCACATCAGAGGTGGGGGGGCAGGCAAAAAAAAGGTTTCTGACTACAAGGGTGCTGCTGTCACTGCACAACCTGACAAATCTAATGCAAGCAGGAGCATCCTGTTCTGCCACAGCTGTTTTCTAATCCGGCTCTGCACAAGGCACATGGGGCAATTCCAGTTGGCCATGGTGGAAGTGGCAGCACCCTGGTTGAGAACCACTGAGGTAAGCTCAGGCAGGACAACAGTTCCTCTCAGTTGAGGTGCCACAAAATTCAGAAAATTTAGAGGGTGCCTTGTTTCTAGAAAGATTGAAAACCACTGTCCTAGATTGAACCCTACAGTGCAACTATTCTTGGACTAGCTCCTGAGATGGCACTGTTACCTATCACCTCTTGTGTCTTGCACCTTCTGCTTCTGTTGATGCCATACATTATTTTTATAAGGCATGGTGATGGGATGGGGTATTTGTGGAGGCTGTTTTACATCTAATCATCATTTCATTTCCTGTTTGTTTTCCTTAAAGACCTATTTGATCTAATCTAACATGACAGGCCAAAACTGTCATTGGTGCTAGATACTTCTCTCAGTCTGTGACCAGTGGCAGATGAAAGTGACTCAAAGCAGCTTTTTTCCAAAAAATCACATTGTCCCTTTACACAAAAGAGACATAAAAAAGAGTAGAGGGTTAAAACCAAAAGAGTTTGCTTTCCAAGGTCTTGCCTACACCTTCTAACTGCTCACAAAATGTAGGTGAGCCCAGCTGTCTCAGACACATCCTACAGAGCCCCTGCCTCCATATTATAGTCCACCTGTACTCTTTATCCCCCCCCCCCCCTGCCCACCAGGGCATCTGTCACAGGGTATTCTTGAGTTCCAGAGGTCATCTAGTCCAACCTTGTGCCTGGAGCAGGATCATCCCTATCTAAACCATCCTAAACCAATCTATTGCCTAACCTATAACACAATTAAACAGTCAACCCCAACACCACCATAACATCCTAACCTGCCACAAGTAAAGCAAGGGGGCTACAGTGGCCAACAGTCTGCTGCTGAACAGGTTCAAGGAGATCCAAAGAGGGTCGCATCCCCTGCTGCAGAGGAAGGCAAAAACCGTCACAGTCCATACCAATGTGACCACAGGATAAAATTCCTTCCCAGCCAAATCAATATGGCAATTGATTTGACCCTGAGTGGGACCCTATAGCCAGGAACCTCTGAGTTTAAGTCCCAGCAGGAGCATTAGCACGCCCCAGTCACAATCCCCAGCCTTGGCTACAGCCAACCCCCAATGCTTCTGAGGTAGATGAAACTCCCCCCCCCCACCCCAGGAGATGGAAAACACAGCAGGAGATGGAAACACAGCAGGAGATGGAAAAATTTATTCCTAGACCCATATGATGATCAGCAAAACCCAGAAGCATAGGACATACCCATAGTAGAACATAGGCATAGTTATAGAAGTCATAGAGAAATAGGACTGGAAGGGACCTCCAGAAGTCATCTAGACCTCCTGCCTGAGGCGGGATCAGCCCTATCCAAGCCATCCTGTACAAACCATAATCTAAACTCTGCATAAGACTACCATCAAACCTGACACAGCATAAACCTAACACCCTAACCTGCCGCACGTAAAGTATGGAAACCACGGCCTACTTCTATAAAGTGTTGTTAATATATGCTCAAGAAGTCCAGGGAGAGGGCCATACCAATTTGACCATGGGGTATAATTTCTTCCTGACCCCAAATATGGTGATTGGTCTTACCCTGAGCAAAGCAGCAAGGGACCTCCAGCTTTGCTCTGAGCAGGAGAATCAGCACACCCCAGTTGATGTCCCCAGCCAACACCTAATGCCTCTGGGGAGGCTTAAAAACACCCTGACACTTGTATAGCAGAAAAAAAGGAAGGGGTGGGGAGCAAGCGACAGGGAGAAGAAGCTTGGGAAATACCCACGGTAGAAAATAGGCATGGCTACACCTAGATCATCCCTGACCAGTGGCTGTCCAACCTCTTCTCAAACATCTCTAGTGGTGGAGAGTCCATAACTTCTCTAGGCAGTCTATTCCACTGCTTCACTATTCTCACAGTGAAGAAGTTTTTTCTGCTATCAATCTAAATTTGCTTTGCTGCAACTTCAGATGATTGGTCTGTATCCTCCTCTCCACAGCAAGAGAGAAACGGTGCTTTTCATTTTATTAATGGTAGCCCTTCAAGTATTTAAAGATTGCTATTGTGTCCACTCTTAAGTGCCTTTTCTTCAAGTTGAACATGTCTAAGTCCTACAGTCTCTCTTCATGTGACTTGCTTTCCAAGCCCTTTATCATCTTTGTTGCCCACCTCTAGACCCTCTCTAACTTCTCCATGTCCTTTTTAAAATGTGAAGTCCAGAACTGGCCACAGTATTCCAGATGAGGCCTAACCGGCGCCAACTAGAGAGTCACTATCACCTCCTGTGTCTTGCACCTAATGCTTCTACTGATGCAGACTCAAATTACATTTACCTGTTGTGCAGCTGCATCGCACTGCAGACCTATATTGATTCTGTGGTCTACCAAGACTCCCAAGTCCTTTTCCATAAAGCTGCCATCTAGCTAGATGACCCCAATTTTGTATTTGTGTTTTTCATTATCTTCCCAAGGTGTAGAACCTTGCATTTGTCCTCAATGAACTTCATCCTGTTGGCTCTAGTCCAACTTTCCAGTCTGTTGAGATACTTCTGAGTTGTGCTCCCATTCTCCAATGTGTTCATAATCCTTCCCAGTTTTGTCATCCACACATGTGTTCAAGAAGCTTTCTGTGCCAGCATCCAAATTGTTAATAAACACATTGAACAGCACTGGGCCCAGGACAGACCCCTCTGGGACTCCACTTGAAACTTCCTGCCATTCTGGCTTGGACCAGTTGGCTAAAAATGACCCTTTGCTTACAGCTATTGAGCCCATGATCGATCCGTCTTGTAGTAGTTTTGTCCAGCTCACCTTTTTCCAATTTGTTTATGTCATGTGGGACCTTGTCAAAAGCCTTGCTGAAGTCCAGATACACTCTCTCTTTCTCTCTTTCTCTCTCTCTCTCTCTATATATATATATACACACACACAGCATTCCTTTCATATACTAGTTACTTTGGCAAAGGAGAAGATCAGGTTTGTTTTACATGACTTGTTTTTCATAAATCCATGCTGGCTGCTTGTGATCAGCCTTTCTTCTTCCAGATGCTTGCGAATGGCCTTTCTTAGGATATGCTCCAGTAACTTTCCAGGTATTGAGGTGAGGCTAACTGATCTGTAGTTCTTCAGGTCCTACTTCTTGCCTTTTTTAAAGAGGGGCACTACGTTGGCCCTTTTCAGTCTGTTGGTACCTGGCCCACCTCCCACAACTTCACAGAGATCATTTTCAAGGGCTCTGAGATCTCCTTTGCCAGTTGTTTCAGAACCCTAAGATGAAGTTCATCTGGCCCGGCTGACTTGAATTTATTCAGGCCCAACAAAAGCTCTCTGACAGTCTCCTTTTGTTATCACCATCCTCAGCTTTCCCCCTTCCTTATTCAGATACACCCTATTAGGTGTCTGGCAGTTTAAATTTTTGGGAAGACTAAGGCAAAGTAGCTGTTGAGTACACTACTTCTTTGTATCTTCAGCTAGGAGTTCTCTCTGGCTTAACAGAGGACCCACAGCTGCTTTGGTCCTTCTTTTCTGGCCAGCATATTTACAGAACCTCTTCTTGTTGGCATTAACCTGCTTTGCCAGGTTCAGCTCATTCTTTATCTTTGCCTTCCTGATTTTGTCTCTCCAGGTTCTTGCTCGTAGTTACTAGGGTTGTGCAAAATTGCATTTCAACGGAAGAGCTTTACATTTTGAATTTCATTTTGATTCAAAACTGCTGTTCCATTTTGTTTAATCAAAACAGTTTCACTGTTTCAATGCTGTTTCAATGTTGTTTCAATGTTTTGCCTGTAGACTATAATGGGGAACCTCAAAACAGCCTATAACTCTGTCATTTCTGGTGTCATTTAGATGAAACTTGCAGGAATGGTAGCTGCTTCTGAGGGCATGAAGCCTGCCAAGTTCCAATGAGATAGCTGCACCTCAAAATCTTGAAAGGAAAAAACTTGTCACATATATGTGTTAAGCCACAGCAGGGTCAAAACTATAGGCTTGCTAGCCCATGCTGAGGCAACAAAACCTGCCAAGTTTCAAGGAGATAGGTACATGGGTTTGGGGGAAACTGCACCTCAAGCTGTGGACAAGCAAAACTCATGACATGGGTGACACTGTGTGTTAAGGCGCAGCAGGGTGAAAGCTGCAGGCCTTCTAGCCCCTACTGAAGCCATGAAGCCTGCCGGCTTTCAAGGAGATAAGTGCAGGGGTTCTGGGTTCTGAGGCCCTGCACCTCTGGCTGCAGACAGGCAAAACTTGTGACATGGGAGCTTGTGGGACGGTGTCTGTCTTGGGGCACAGGGGGGTGAAAAGTGCAGGCCTGCTAGCCACTGCTGCGGCCACAAAGCCTGCCAGCTGCCAAGGAGATAGGTGCAGGGGGAGTCTGGGTTCTGGGGCCCTGCACCTCTAGCTGCTGACAGGCAACACTCGTGACATGGGTGGGTAACAGTGTGTGTGTGTTAAGGTGCGCCTTCACTCAACTGACACCAAGGCAGAAAGCAGGGCAGGCCTTTTATGCAGTTTTTCCATCCCTCCCCCAGAGCACTGGGATTGGAAGGGACCTCAGGGAAGGATGACAGTCACTGGCCAGCTACAGGGTCAATGATGAGAGCACTCCTTCCCCCACACCCCCTTTCCTCCTCTTCCTCCCTCCCTCTACTTTAGTTTCTGTTTGCCTGCAGGCAAGCCCAGCTTCAGCTTTGAAACTCGAAACATTAAAAAAATTTTGAAACATTTCGACTTGTCTCATTTTGTTTCGAGGCTGTTTCGAAGCTCTGTGTTTCATTTTGATTTTGCTGTTTCAAGCTTGAAACAAGTCAAACAGCATCAAAATGAAACTGCCGGCGAAACTTCACAAACCCTAGTAGTTACTGGTAGATCATCCCTGACTAATGCTTATCCAAGCTTTTTTGTGAACACCTCCAATGGTGGAGATTCCACGCTTCTCTAGGCAATCTATTCCACTGTCTCCCTGTTCCAACAGTTGAGACCTTTTTTTCTGATGTCCAATTGAAACCTACTTTGCTGCCGCTTCAAGCCATTGGTCCATGTTCTGCTCTCTGCAGCAAGAGAGACAAGGTGTTTTCCACCATCTTTGTGGTAGCCCTTCAGATATTTGAAAACTTCTATCATCTCCCACTTTAAGTTCCTTTTCTGCAAGGATAACATGCCTGTTTCCTTCAGCCTTTCCTTGTATGACTTGCCTTCCAAGCCCTTTATCATTTTTCCCCAGTCTCTAGACTCTATAACTTTTCCACATCCTTTTAAAAATGTGTAACCCCAAACTGCCCATAATACTGTAGATGAGGCCAAGTAAAGGGCCAAGTAAAGAGGCACTATCACCTTCTACGTCTTATACCTCATGCTTCTATTGATGCCACATGTTATATTTTGTAAGGCATGTTGATGGGTTTTTTTTTGTAGAGGCTATTTTACATCTAGTAATTGTTTTATTTCCTGTGTGCTTGAACAACCTCTTTTGATGTGACTCCTTATAGTAATAACCTGTAGGTGAAGAGAGGTTCACAATAGTCATAAAAGTTGGTACTGATATCCATGTGCAAATCTAAGATTTTGTAACGGAGGGGTGCAGGATCAGCAGCTGGTGCTGTGGGATCGGCTGCCCCCACTCCCAGCTTCCCCATTTGGCACAATAAAACCAAGATTTATCTTCTTCTAAAACGTTTAATACATTTATTGCATATTCTAAGTGAACTAGTTTAAGTGTTCCATAGAAAATATTATGGGGATTTTTTTCCTTTATAATTCAAGCTGAAATTGCAATTTTCGTTGTTTATCCTGTAAGGTATGGTTTATCCCCATGAGTAATATTTACTCATGTCTTGAACAATATTGTCATTTAAATATAGGCATTGCTTATTATACTTGGATATTCTTGGGGTTTGAATTTCTCCCAAGAGATTTGTTTGGCTTCCTTTGTACGCTCTAGGCTGGTATTTTCAAACAAACCAGTAATGAATACTTGGCTTCAGAGAGAGTGTTTGCACAGTGGGTCACGACTGCTTTCTGTCTTTGCTGTGTAACATTAATGGATTTATTGATTACCTCTGACTAATATGATATTCTCTTTGGTTGGCTGAATTTCAATACTATATGTATATGTGTGAGATATCTATATTTATATCTATATCTATATCTATATATATAGGGGTGTGTGTGTGTGTGTGTGTGTGTGTGTGTGTGTGTGTAGTACTGAAATTCAGTCATCCACAGAGAGAAGAGCCTCCCTCTTTCTCTCTCTTTCTTTCTCTCTTTCTTAGAAAAGTTGCCAAATGATCTTTTTCATGCTACAAGGATGTGTTTCAAATCACCATGCTGCTCAGAGGTAATTTAAATGACAAGAATAAAAATTATATGGAGGGCTCTAATTTGACTTCCCAAAATGCATCTTTTAAAACAATTCACAACACTGATTTACTTATTACATGCAGTCTGCCAGAGCTCTGAGGAAAAATATTGCCTTGTAATTTTGTGGCCTCAAACCAAGACTCTTTATAAGGAATCCAAGGAAAGTATTTGTAGAGAAACATATACATTTTTATATTCACTGTATTTTCTCTATGGACCCGTGCAGCTACACAGAAACTATCAGAAGGACTTTGAAAAGCAAAATAAAAATGCAAAATAGTTAACCCATAAACTAGATTTATAATTTTGAGTCCGTAAATTGATTTGAAGCATTTGATTAATGTGTAATAGAATTAACATCTTTAAAAAAGAGTGCAGTATTGTAGATAGAAATGAAACCCTTTCCATTTCTAGAACTACAATTCAGGTTCAAACTGTGATCCCAAAAAGCACTGTTTTTGCCTTTTACAGTTAACCATGAGTTTGTTTTTTTACCTAGCTGGTATATAGTTTCTGGTGTTTTAATTGCAATTTCTACTTGAAAGCCCTCTGCAACTAATGTATTGTATAGTAACATAGATGATTTCTCTCTTTGGAGCGGTGATTAACACTAGGGCTGTGCAAAATTTCGCTGTGTGTTTAATTTTGATGCTGTTTCGACTTGTTTCAAACTCAAAACAGCAAATTGAAATGAAATGAAAGGTTTCAAAACAGCCTCAAAATGAAACGAGGGCACAAAGCCTTTTTTCAAAGCTGGGTTTGCTTGCAGGGAAACAGAAAGTAAAGGGAGGGAGGGGGAAGAGGGGGGAAGGGCTGCTCTGATATTGACATGTGTAGCTGGCCAGTGACTGTCATCTTTTCCTGAGGTCCCTTCCAATCCCAGTGCTCTGGGGGAGGGACAGAAAAACAGCTGGGCCTTAACACACACAGTCACACATCAGGAGTTTTGCTTGTCAAAAGTCTGAGGTGTTGTTTCCCACAAACCCCTGCACCTATCTCCTTGAAACCTGGCAGGCTTCATGGACTCAGCAGGGGCTACCATGGCGGTAGTTTTCACCATGCTGTACCTTAACACACGCATGAGACACAAGTTTTGCTTGTCAGCAGCCTCAGGTACAGTTTTCCAAAAACCCCTGCAAACCCCCCAGTTTTCCAAAAAAACCTCCTTTAAACTGTGCAGGCTTTGTGTCCTCAGCAGGGGCCACCATCCCTGCTGTTTTCATCCTCCCCTGCCTGCCCCATGCCTTCACACTTACAAGTGACATGAGTTTTGCTTTCAAGACTTTGAGGTAGTTTCCTAGAAACACCTGCATCTATCTCATTGAAACTTGATAGTCTGTGGCCTCAGCACGGGCAACCATTCCTTCTGTTTTTATTCAAATCAGGCAAAAAATGACAAAGTTACAGGCAGCTTCATGATTCCCCATTATAGCCTACAGGCGAAACATCAAAACAGCGAAACAGTTTCAACAAAACAGAACAGTGGTTTGGAAACTAAATGAAACTCAAAATGAAACAGTGTCCTGTCGAAACAGAGAAACTAAAGTTGAAACAAAATGGTACTGTTTCTCACAGCCCTAATTTACACTATGAAAATCTGCATCATACCTGCTGTATAGCAGCGTTATTTGTCATGCAGTAGAAGTAGCTGTTTGTTCACTGGAACCAATGGCAAATCTTATGTACAGACAGTATTTGTCCTTTTGTTCACAGACTGACTCCTTTTCACTGCAATATCATGGCACCATTAATGCCCTTTCTATTTTCTAAAGAGAGCTAAGTCTGCAAATAATTGGAAATCAAATACTTGGCTATTACCACATTGTTCAAAGAACACATCCAACCTGGTACTTCATATAGGACGCATCGCATAATTGATTTCTTGATTACCTATGCTGTATATTTGATGTAGATTTAGTTGTATAACTAGGGTGACCATAATAATTTTAGGGAAATCTGGGACAAGGTAAGGAAATTCAGGACAGGGGGTGCCAGGAGTGACAGTGCACATGTATGTACATGCACGCACACACACAGCAGTTCCCCCAGCTCCCAGGAGCAGGGCTGGGTGGGACAGCACAGTGCATGCATGTGCACGCACGTGTGCACGCATGCACACACACACACACACACACACACACACACACACACACACACACACTGACCCCGTGGCTCCCAGGAGAAGGGCAGGGTGAGATAGCATGGAAGCCCATAACTCCTGTTGTGTGGCCACATGATGCCTCCCCTGCCACCAGCAGCTGGCAAGGGCACAGTCCCAGGGCAGAGCCTGGAGCCATCCCTCCCACAAACATGGGTCCCTAGCAGTCAGGTGAGAAGGAGGAGGGAAGGGGTCTGAGCAGCACCCTCCCCCCCCCCCAATCGGGGCACCGTGCAGTATGGTCATGACCCATGGCTACCCAATGTCTTACCAGCATACACCATTGGGGCACTGGACAGCACTGCTGCCCCCACACTCTGCTAGTCCACTCTCTCCTGCCATGACTTGATGGTCTTTAACTTTCAGCAATTGGATGTATAGGATGGTGGTGATTCTGGTAGGTCTTCTTGGAGGGGGTTCTTTGTGGGGCTCTACCTCCCCTCACACACCACAGTTACCATGTCCTGGATGGTACCCCTTGGGTTCTGGATCTTGTATCACCCCAGTGTCACTGGCAGCTAGGCACTGGCTTGTCAAATGACTATCTGGGGGATTTAAACCCATTTCTTTGGGCTCCCCAAGGTCATTTTTACATCAGTCTTTCCTTGGTTCATTGGCCCATCAACTGAGGTCAGTCCACTTGAAGTCCATAAGGCATATGACTCTAAATCAGTTCCTCCCAGGCTGCTGAGCTAATCAATTCATGACAACCCTTTAAGGACCTGTAACAGGGAACCCTAGCCCTGTTACCAGAAAGCAGGCCAGCCCCTTTAAGACCAGAATTTTCCAGGCACTGCCTGCTGGTAGGGTAGGAGTAAAAAGCTGAGCCCTGCCAGCTAGTCAGGTGACTGGAAGTACGCAGGACAGAACTATAAAAACCGTGAGCTAAGCTGGCCAAAGGAGCTCAACTGCAGAGAGGGTGGACTCCTGATGACTCCTAGAGAAGCTGTGGCAGCTCCATAAGAAGGAGCACAACAGACAGTGGGAAGCAGAAGCACAGAGCCATGAAAAAATGTGAGCTGGCAGACTGCCTTCCTTAACTTTATTTTGGTTATAGCCCAGGGGCTTACTGTTTGTGTTTGATTGGAACTTCAGTGGTTTGTGGTTGAGGCTGTAGGGGAGGAGGAGGCCTCATTAGCACCATGGGGCACAGTCATAAAGGACCAAAGAGCCCAGTGTACTATTAGGTACAGTTGTACAGGGCCAGGGGCCCAGAGCTGGCTGCAGGAAGATAGTACTTTGAAGCTGGATCTGAGTGGGTGAA
Source organism: Alligator sinensis (assembly GCF_000455745.1). Classification (NCBI taxonomy): domain Eukaryota; kingdom Metazoa; phylum Chordata; order Crocodylia; family Alligatoridae; genus Alligator; species Alligator sinensis. Next base: position 796,917 of record NW_005842679.1, on the reverse strand, counting down.
TCTAGGTTAGTAGCCCAAGCTATAAGAAAGGGGCCAAGCCTGAGGAGGCAGAAAACCCAACAACTTGGTGCCCAGGAGTACAGTGTGAAAGGGGGCCAGAAGGCCTGGTGCCGTAGTGAGCACAAAAGGAGGGCCACAGGCCTAGAGAGTATTAAGGAGCTAGAGCCTCAGAGTCAAACCCTACCTGGTGGGTTTAGGCTGGTAGGCCTAGCTAGAAAAACACACAGGTGAAAAGCCCGTGGTGGCTGAGAACCCCAAGTACAAGCAACATCTTCGAGGCACAGGGTATGTATAGGGATGGTCATCAGGGCGTACAATAGGCAGTCTCCCGTTTGTAAGAACAACTTAACAATATTTACATCAAGATGGGCAAGTGAGTAAAGGCAGGCTACAGGACAAAATACAGGAGTGAAGTATTAAAGGACTTAGGGCCCCTTCAGGATGAACTAGGGCAACTGGTAACAGATAGGATTGCCAAAGCAGAGCTTCTAAATGATTTCTTTGCATCCATGTTCCTGGACACGAATACAAATACACATCCCATTGGGACCTTAGGTAAGCCCAGTATAGATACCAACCCACCAGCTGTTTATGCGAACTTATTAAGGGGAACCAGGAGGGGTTGAATGTATTTAAGTCACCAGGTCCTGATGATCTTCATCCTAGGGTACTTAGGGAATTAGCTGGAGTCATAGCGGAGCTGCTGGCACAACTGTTTGAGCACTCGTGGTGCTCAGGACCAGTCCTGGAGGATTGGAAAAGGGCCAATGTGATCTCCATTTTCAAGAAGGAGAGGAAGGAGGAAATGGGTATCTATAGGCCAGTTAGTCTCACCTCTATCCTTGGCAAGACCTTTGACAAAATTGTTGAGGATCACATATGTGGGTGACCAGAAGGTAAAATGATGCTAAGGGTCAATCAGCATGGGTTCATAGCAGGCAGATCCTGCCTGACTATCCAGGTTTCATTTTACGACCAGGTCACAAAATGCTTGGATGAAGGAATAGAGGTAGATTTTAAAAAGGCCTTTGACACAGTGTCACACTCAATTCTTATAAATAAACAGTTACAATGTAGATTATCACACAGTCCGGTGGGTAGAAAATTGCCTTATGGGATGCACCCAGAGAGTGGTGGTGGATGAGTCGGTTTCTACCTGGAGAAATATGTGCAGCAAAGTTCCCCCAAGGGTCTGACCTGGGACCAGTACTATTCAATATCTTCATTACTGACTTGGGTGAGGGAGTAGAAAGCACCCTTTTCAAGTTTGCTGACAACACCAAACTATGCGGGGCGGTACGCAAACTAGACCGCAGGGAGCGAATCCAGGCTGATTTGGACAGGCTGGGGAAATGGGCTGAACAGAATAGGATGCAGTTTAACAAGAATAAGTATCATGTGTTGAATCTCGGGAGGAAGAATCATCAACACTCCTACAACCTGGGAGGTACCACTCTAAGTAGCACAGCTGTGGAAAGGGATCTCAGAGTCGTAGTCGACTCCAAAATGAACATGAGTCACCAGTGTGATGAGGTAATAAGTAAAGCTAACTGCACCCTTTCTTGCATAAGTAGGTGCATCACAAACAGGTCTAGGGAGTTGATACTTCCCCTCTATGCAGCAGTGGTCAGGCCACAGCTGGAATACGACATCCAGTTTTGGGCATTGCACTTCAGGAGGGATGCGGATGTCCTGGAGAGGGTTCAAAGGCGGGCCACTCATCTGGATAAAGGCCTACAAAAAACCCTATGTGGACTGATTGGGAGACCTGAACCTCTTCAGCCTCCGCAAGAGGAGGCTGAAAGGTGATCTCATGCCACCTACAAACTCATCGGGGGGTGGGGGGGCAGCAAGAAATATGGGATACAGTATTTACCAAGGTGCCTGTCAGGGTAACTAGAAATCATGGCCACAAACTGGAAGAGAGCAAATTCAGTTTGGACATCAGAAAAAAATTCCTTACAGTGAGGGTTGCCAAAATAGGGAATAAGCTTCCATCAGACCCCAGCACTCATTCCTGCCCAGGGTAGGGGGTCAGACTCGATGATCTAACCCTGCTCTAATCGCTTCCGACCCTAACATCTATGAAACTATGACTTCAAGGGTGTCCCAAACAGGCCACTAGGATGCCACTGGGGATGGCAACCTGTTACAGGACCCAATCAAATACTCGAGTTAAAAAACAAAACAAAAGAAACTAACCTATTATCAGGGGTTATCAGGGGTGACCACCAGTATCTGGGGGAACGTTTGTTCACCAGAGCGCCCCAAGGGATGACGAGGTCAAATGGTCACAAACTACTTCAAGATCGTTTCAGGCTGGACATAAGGAAGAATTCCTTTACTGTCCGAGCCCCCAAGGTCTGGAACAGCCTGCCACCGGAGGTGGTTCAAGCGCCTTCATTGAACACCTTCAAGATGAAACTGGATGCTCATCTTGCTGGGATCCTATGACCCCAGCTGACTTCCTGCCCTTTGGGCAGGGGGCTGGACTCGATGATCTTCCGAGGTCCCTTCCAGCCCTAATGTCTATGAAATCTATGAAACCTAATGCATTCTCATTTTCTGGATTAATCCAATTTGGCCCTTTTTAGAAATAAAACATCAACTCATCAAAACAAAGTGAAGAACCTTTCATCTGGGTTACTACCCTGCCTGAGGCTCCTCAGGGTTGTTGAGCACCTTCCAGAAGGGAAACTTTCCTTCCAGCCATTTGCCCTGGGACAGTGGAAGGGAAGCATGATCCAAAAAACAAACAAACAAAAAACCACCCAGAAGGAAAGAAAGAAAAAAGGAAGCAACAGGGCAGTGCCCCTAAACTTACATACCAGCTCTCATTGCTTCAGCTGCTTTAATCTTTGTCCATCCATCCTTGAGAAATTCTCTGCCTTGGTGCCTCCCCGAGGCTTGTCAGGTGTCCTCTGCCCACTCAGACCAATGGATCCGCTGCCCAGCAGAGGAGGCCTCAGTCTTAGTATATAGCCCTTCTCTGGGGTCAGAAATAACTTCCAGAGCATGTGGATAGATCCAGGAAGCACATGCTGCAGAAATGTAGCAGTGTTCCCTGCTCCAGCCAGGCCTCTCACTATACCTGAGGTGAGTGTTCTCCACATGAGTCTTTCAGGGCTTACTTCTTGCCCCACTCTTCTCCTCTCACACACCCCTCCACTGCCCTGAGGAACCCCATCCTCACCTTAGCTTCAGGCAGCGGTGGCAGCTGCTCTCTGGTCCCAACTCTGCTGGGCTGTAAGCCGCAAGTCACTTGCCAAGTAGAGTCAGTCCAGAGCTGGGTGGGTTCACACCAGTCCAGGACTTTTGCTTCAGTTTTCTCCCAGCCGGTGAGTTGCGTCTTGGTCCCAACTCTACTGGCTGCAATCCAGGAGTCACTTGCTCAGTAGAGTCAGTCAGGAGCCAGGCATGTGTGGGTGGGTTCCCACCAATCCGGGAATTCTGCTTCAATTTTCTCCAATGGCGGGACAGTGAGACAGTCTGTGAAACTGAGGACTGTCCCAGCCAATCCAGGACATATGATCACCCTATGTATAAGCCTCATACTCTTGATTTTGATTTGAGAAAACAAGCTTAGATATGAGAGAAAATATTTCAGTGTTTGCATTGTCTCTTTCTTTTTTCATGTTCTAGTTTAATAAATATAAATCTTACCCTATATGAAAATCCAAGAAAGGAGTAAAACCATTTTAAAGTCTATTTTATGACATGCCTTTTTTTCTGTTTTGAAGGAGTAGATAATGAACTAATAAGCTTTTTTTTCTAGACCAAGCATGTCTGTAAGACTTACTGGCCATATTAAGCACAAATTTGTCCATAATATTTAATGATGGAAGGTTTTCATACATTTATATAATGTGTTTTTTAGCAAAAGGAGGGTGGAGGGCATATATGACAATACCTCACACTTTTCTCTCTTTCCTGTCAATTTATCTTTGAGTCATCCAGGTGGTGTAAGCTTTAGGTCGATATAATGAATTTTAAAGAGAGCCTAGTGCATGTTGAGACATTAACTCTGTAGGGTGCCTTGAAGAAGTGAATATATTTTTCTCCTAACGTGAATGTTGCTTTAATTTATGACTACTGTTAGGAAGGTCCCTTATGCACATTTAAAGAGGGTTCATTATAAGAATATTTGCAAGTCCATTAGTCGCTATCAACATGTACTTTACTCCTTAGTGTATTATGATGAAGGGTAGAGAATGTATGTGCATTTTCATGAGTAAAAAATAATGTAATAAGGAGACTTTAGTCAAAAGAATACCAGTAATGCAATAAAGAGAACTTTAGATGAAGTTCATAGAGGCCAAAGTTGATTACAGGAATTTGATAAAATGGATAATCAAAAAACAATAGTAAATGTCTTTTATGGTATGTTTTCCTATGATACTTGCTGAATGAAATAATTAGATTTTTGTTATTTTGACTCATATGCAACACAAGTCCTAGGTACTGATTAATCTTAATTTTATTTTCACAATACTGCACTTGAATGAAATCGAGACTTTCTATTCCATGGGAAATTCTGACACTTTAATAATTTTTTTATCTAAAACTTGATGAATAGTTTAAATGTCAGCATTTTCAGCAAAATTGAAACTCTCAAAAAACTGAATTTGGAAATACTGAAAAATTTCATTTCACCATTTTAAATACAAATGAAACATACTAACTTTCCCAAACTAAAAATGTTTTGGTATGAGTTGTTGACCTGCATATAAAAACCTTCAATGCACATGCAAAACTACTTATCTCAATCAGATCATGCATGTACTATATAATTTTTATTTGACTATGCATCTCATGTGAGTTAACAACAAATCTTCTTGATAGAACTGAGCAGCACAGTATAGTGCATAAAGCCAGGCAAACTATATTTTATATGGAGCATTCTTGTGGCTGGGTGTGATGGAGCAACTTTAGTGCTCCATCACTTTAAGGGCTGGAGCAGGCAGCCAACAGGTGCCTGATTAGGGTGGCCATTTTAGAGCACATCCCTCTGGGCTATGGAAGCAGTTCGCTGCTTGCCAGTATGGGAGGAACATCACCCTGCTGAGATACTGCTCCAGGAACACCTCAGAGGTAAGGGAAGGAGTTATGGGGAAGGAGGAGGCCCCTGGTTCTGGGAATGACCTGAAACTGCACCCTGCAGAGGAAGGGAGGCCTAGTGGGACTGCTGGTGGTGTGGCAGCCCTGTGTAAATACCAGGACTGCTAATCTTCCCAGTGAAAGGCAGGTCGGGTGCCTCAATAGTCCCAGCCCCACCATCTGGTGGGTTACTGGAGGGGAGTGGTGGGACCAGGCCCACCTATCAAGAGGCACCTGAGCCCTAAGGTATGTAAGACCCTGTGCCCTAGAGAAAGGGTGGAGTGGGGCCAGGCCAGCTCAGAGAGGAGCACCTGACTTGCAGGGATGTAAGACTCACCTTAAATGGAATCTGTGGCAGGGAAAGACCCTGCCATGAAGCCTGGTTCTGTCTGCCTGTCTGGCTTTAAGTTTAACAGCAGATATGAGGACATCCCTGATGGCCAGCTGTCTATATCTGGAGTCCACTACACTAGCAGCTGGGAATGAGGAGACTTTAGAAGTCAAAGCATGAGGAGCCTATCAATTGATGGTCTCCCTGTACATGCGCAGGTTGACAGTGGCAAAGTGAAGCCCTATATGGGGCAGCACTGGGTAGTTTTCAGCAAGGTGACATGACCCACAGGATGCCCATTATGTATGTCAGCAGGTGGAAAGGGTGCCACAGGAATCATAGCATCAGAAACTGGTCTCTGGTACTGTGCTTCCCACAGCACCTTTTGAACATCTACCTGCCTGCATCTGACAAATTTAATCCTGGATCCCAAAGGCTCATGTCCTGCAGTGCATGTGTGGTATGGCAGGATATATGTATTTTCCAGATTAGAGATAAAAGTTGCCATATCCTGATCCCACAATTATATTGATGTCAGCCAGGGGCCTTTCACTCCATGACAATGGTGATAAAATCATAGAATCATAGACGATTAGGGTTGGAAGTGACCTCAGGACGTCACCTAGTCCACCCCCCTGCTCAAGGTAGGAGCATCCCCAACTAGATCATCCCCACCAAAGCTTTGTCTAGGCAGGTCTTACAAGCCTCCAAGGATGGAGATTCCACCACCTCTCTGGGTAACCTGTTCCAGTGTTTTACTACCCTCCCAGTGAGAAAATTCTTCCTAATATCTAACCTGAACTTCAATTCCTGCAACTTAAGACCACTGCTCTTTGTTCTGTCATCTGCCACCACTGAGAACAGTCTAGCTCCATCCTCTTTCGAACCCCACTTCAGGTAGTTGAAGGCTGCTATTAAATCCCCTCTCAGTCTTCTTTTCTTTAGACTAAATAAGCCCAGTTCCCTCAGCCTGTCCTCAGAAGACATGTACCCCAGTCCCCTCACTATTTTTGTTGCCCTCCGCTGGACTCTCCATTTTGTACACATCCTTTTGTAGTGGAGGGGCCCAAAACCAAACACAGTACTCCAGATGTGGCCTCACCAGTGCTGAATCAAGGGGAATAATCACTTACCTTGACATCCTAGTAACACTTCTACTGATGCAGCCCGGTATGCTGTTAGCCTTCTTGGCAACAAGGGCACAGTGTTGGCTCGTATTCAGCTTATTGTTCACTGTAACTCCCAGGTTCTTTTCTGCAGAGTTGCTGACCAGCCAATCAGCCCCCAGCCTGTACTGGTGCATGGGATTGTTCTGTGTTAAATACAGGACTTTGCACTTGTCCTTGCTGAACCTTATGAGATTTCTTTTGCCCAATCCTCCAATTTGTCTAGGTCATTCTGAATCCTAGATCTAACCTCCAGCATATGTACTACTCCTCCAGCTTGGTGTCATCTGCTAACTTGCTGAGGGTGCACTCTATGCCATCCTCTAGGTCGTTGATGAAGACATTGAACAGAACTAGCCTCAGGACTGACTCCTGTGGCACACCATTTGATACCAGCTGCCAAGCAGACATTGAGCCATTGATTACTACCCTCTGAGCTCAATGAGCCAGCCAGTTTTCTGTCCACCTTAAAATCCATTCATCCAGACTCTACTTCCATAGCTTACCTGCAAGAATGTTGTGAAAGACCATATCAAAAGCTTTGCTAAAATCAAGGTATACCTATCTATCAGTCTCCCCACATCCACAGAACCAGTCATCTCATCATAGAAGGCAATCAGATTGGTCAGACATTACTTGCCCTTGGTGAATCCATGCTGACACATAGATTCATAGCTTCATAGATGCTAGGGTTGGAAGGGACCTCAATAGATCATCGAGTCCAACCCCCTGCATAGGCAGGAAAGAGGGCTGGGGTCAGATGACCCCAGCCAGATGCCAATCCAGCCTTCTCTTAAAGACCCCCAAGGTAGGGGAGAGCACCACCTCCCTTGGAAG
>NW_005842679.1:778834-789123 GCF_000455745.1 Alligator sinensis | reverse complement strand
TGCTGGACATTTTTCCTCCCTAGGTGCAGCACTTTGCATTTCTCCTTGTTGAATTGCATTCTGTTGTTTTCTGCCCATAGGTCCAACCTGTCCAGGTCTGCTTGCAGCTGTTCCCTGCCCTCCGGCGTGTCCACTTCTCCCCACAGTTTTGTGTCATCCACAAACTTGGACAGAGTACACTTCACTCCCTCGTCCAAGTCACTGATGAAGATATTGAATAGTATCAGTCCAAGGACTGAGCCCTGCGGGACCCCACTGCCCACACCCTTCCAGGTCAATACCAACCCATCCACTACGACTCTCTGGGTGTGACCCTCTAGCCAATTCACCACCCACCGGACTGTGTAGTCATCCAAGTCACAGCCTCTCAACTTGTTTACCAGTATGGTGTGGGATACCGTATCGAAGGCCTTCCTGAATTCTAAGTATATGACATCAACCCCTACTCCTGCGTCCAGGCATTTTGTAACCTGGTCATAAAAAGAGACTAGATTAGTCAGGCATGATCTACCTGCTACGAACCCGTGCTGGTTCCCCCTCAGCATAATTTGTCCTGCTGGACTCTCGCAAATCACACGTCCTAGTCACCTTCTTCTCCTCCAAGTGCTTAGAAATTGATTCCTTGAGGATCAGCTCCATGGTTTTTCCAGGGACTGAGGAAAGGCTGACTCGTCTGTAGTTCCCTGGATCCTCTTTTTTCCCTATCTTAAAAATGGGCACTATGTTTGCCCTTTTCAAATCATCCAGAACCTCTCCTTATTGCCATGAGTTTTCAAAGATGTTGGCCCATGCCTCTGCAATCACATCAGTCAACTCCCTCAGCACCCTCAGGATGCATCCCATCTGGCCTCATGGACTTGTATACGTTCAGCTTTTCTAAATAATCCCTTACCTGCTCTTTTACCACTGTTGGCTGCTCACCTGCTCCCCAAACTGTGCTGCCTGCTGCAGTTGTCTGAGAGTTGCCCTTGTCTGTGAAGACTGAAGTGAAAAAGGCATTGAGCACTTCAGCCTTTTGTGCATCCTCTGTCACTAGGTTGCCTCCCCCATTCAGTAAGGGACCCACACTTTCCCTGATCCTCCTCTTGTTACTGACATACTTGTAGAAACTCTTGTTACACTTTACATCCCTTGCTAGCTGCAACTCCAATTGTGCTTTGGCTTCCCTGACTTCATCCCTTCATGCCCGAGTAATGCTCTTATACTCTTCCCTAGTTGTTTGTCCAAGTTTCCACCTTTCATAAGATTCCTTTTTGTGATTTAACTTCCTGAAGAGTTCCCTGCTAAGCCAAGTTGATGTTCTGCTATACTTGCTAGTCTTCCTGCACATTGGAATGGTTTGTTCCTGCAGTCTCAGTAAGGTTTCTTTAAAGTACAGCTAGCTCTCCTGGACTCCTGTCCCCCTCAAACTGGCTTCCCATGGGACGCTGTCCATCAGTTCCCTAAGCAAGTCAAAGTCTGCTTTTCTGAAGTCCAGAATCCTTACTCTGCTGTTCTCCATCCTTCCTTTCCTTAGGATCCTTAATGCAATCATTTCATGATCAGTGCTGCCAGTGATCTCCAGATGAATGAGTTCAGGTGGAGGTGAAGATCTCTGTTTGCTGCCAGAAGTCTCATGCCTCCAGCTTCCACCCCTCCAGCTTCCATTTCCTCTCTTTTCTCTAGCACTGTATCTGGCATTTCTTCCTCTGCAGTTCCAGAGGTCTCTTCCAGAATCAAATCAATGAATGTCTCATGGCAGAGTATGCTTCAGAGCCTCACCACCTCCTCCTGTAGTTCTCTTGCCTGTTCCCTGAGAAACACCACCAGGAGGCACTGCTTACACTGCAAGCATTTCCTGGCTGTCGCTGGAAGGATCTGCAAGCTGCAATCCCCACAGAGCCAAACCTGGACCTGAATGGAAGTATCAATGGTGGGCAGTTCTGCCTGGACAGACGTCTCAGAGGTGCAAGCAGAGGTAGTGGCAGTGGCTCTGGCATTTCAACATCCTTCAGCCATTTCCCTGGGTCTCTTAATTTGCCTTCTCTCTCTTACTGCTCTTCTTCCAAGCAGACCTTCCCTAGTGAACTTACCTGGAACTGACTAGGTTAGCTTGTTTACTTCTCATTGGCCCCAATGGGTTCCTTTTTTCTCTGCTTCCTCATTCCAAACTTCAAGTATTGCCCTTCTAAAAGGCAGGGGTGAGTGGGGGGGGAGTGGAGGGCATGAACTGGCTTAGGAACTGGCCTGTGAACTGCCTGCAGATGGCTTACCCTGTTTGCAGCCCCTGTTTGCTGGCTCCCTGGTCACTTGGGGAGTCTTCTTTTATACCCTGCTGGGCCTGGACTGGCTCTGCCCTCTAGTTAGGGCTTCTGTCAGGTGCAGTCAGCAATACCCCCAGCTTCTCAGAGCATACGCCCCAAACACACACAGCCCATCAAACAAACACTCACCAGACCAAAGACACAGGCAGCTGGATCACTTACCTTACCTGGGCAAGATCTGGTGCCTTGTGCCTAGCTTCTCTCTCCCTTCTTCCTCTTGCACTCAGCAACTGCCTGCAGCCTGCTTAACCTGTTTACAGCCCCTGTAATTCTATGGTTCTGTAATACTTCCAAGGCTAGAATTTTGGTAAATGCCATATTAGGCCATGTTCATACATTGTGTAGATGTTTGGTTCCCTGGGGACTACTAGCAGTGGTGCACCTTGTGCCGCCACTAGTTGTCCCCAGGGAACACCTGTGCCATGTGCGTTCTGGCACAAAGCAAGTTGCCCCGATTGGGATAGGGAAGGCTGGGACCAGCGCTGGACTGGCTGTAGTAACCTTACCAGGGGTCTTGGGGGCAGCCCACAGCTGCAGCACTGGCAATTCTGCTGCGCAGAGCCTGGCTGGCAGCCACAGCACTGCTCCAGTTAGCCCAGCTCTGCTCTTGAATGGCTCACACTGCCACCGCATGCACTTCTCTTTTTTTTTCCTATGGGGTATGGCCTTAATGTCCATTGTTTATGTTCATAAAGAGGAGGTGGGAGTAGTAGAGGAAGTGAGGGGAGGGAGGTAAAAAAGTAAGAGAGAGAACCTTATGTTTTCCATTTGCTAAATGCTGATAGAAATTTTGCAACCCAATATGAACATATATGTATGTATGCATGTATGTATATGTGTGTGTGTGTGTGCATGTGCGTGTGTATTATATATATCTGTATGGGCAGGTACAAAAAGTCAGAAAGCCTGAGGTGAAATCAGTTTAACTTATGTAATTTCCTGTAAGACATAAAAGTTCATTACTAGAGTTTATGAAAAATAAATATTTTGAAGCATTTCCTGTCAGAATTGTATTTCATTCAAACAAAATGTTTCCATAGGAACATTCAAGAGGTAAGGATTTTTTAGGGTGATATCTTTTATTGACACAACTGAATAGCTGGGTTAGAGTTAGACAAGCTTTTGAATGCAAGGCATTCAAATGAATAATACCATGCATTTGAAAGCTTGTCTAATATCAGACACAGTCTAACCACAGCAGTATGGAGCTTCACAAGTGCCAATGTAACTTTCTGTAAAGGCCTTACAACTGATTTGCTAGACTCCAAACAACAACAGGTCATGAGCAGAAAGTAGTTAGAATACTTTTTTTCACTTTGATCCTTGTAATCCAATTGATCTCCCCACAGAATTCCAAATACTATATTAAACTATCAGTGTCCAAATAAGACTGTGCTTGTCCTGAACTTCATTTTGATTGGCTGAGTCTTAAGGAAGAAGGATGGACCAAACCTGAGACACTGAAGGTCCTATTATAAAAGTATTGTGATGTCAAGTTACCATGCAGTCTGCTGCACAGTGCTTCCTGTTCCTAAACAGGAACCCTGACACTTTTTCTTTTTCTCTGATATCTTATTGCTAGTCCATGAATTACATAGTTGTCCAAGCACATGGGTCTGCACATCTAGGAATAGAACTTCTCAAAATGAGAGAGGATGAGCAAGAAATTGCATCTTAGTCTCTTGTTGAACTCCAGACGAGTGTTATAACTACTAGGCAGTCCTTTCTCTCCTTAAATTTAATACTAATATATAAATGTTTCATCTTCCCAGAAGATGCATTCAACTGATATGCAACTCATAGGTAGTGTCTTATGTATAATGACTACTTTGCACTTCCTCACTCTCTATTTCATAGTTTCATAGTAGGTAGGGTTGGAAGGGACCTGAGCAGATCATCAAGTCTGACCCCTGCCATGGCAGGAAAGAGTACTGGGGTCAAATGACCCCAGCAAGGTGTTCATCTAGCCTCCTCTTAAAGACCCCCAGGGTAGGACCCAGCACCACTTCTCTTGGAAGCTGGTTCCAGATCCTAGCCACCCTGACAGTGAAGTAGCGCCTCCTGATGTCTAGTCTGAATCTACCCTCTGCCAGCTTGTGGCTGGTATTTCTAATCTCTCCTGGGAGTGCTTGGGGGAACAGGGACTCCCCCAATGCCTGCTGGTCCCCTCTGACTAGTTTGTAAACAGCCACTAGATCCCCCCTCAGACTTCTCTTGTGGAGGCTGAACAGGTTCAGGTCCCTTAGCCTCTCCTCATAGGGCCTGCCCTTCTGTGCCCTGATCATATGATTGGCCCTCCTCTGGACCCTGTCCATGTTGTCTGCATCCCTCCTGAAATGTGGCGCCCAGAACTGGATGCAGTACTCCAACTGCGGCCTGACCAGTGTTGCATAGAGGGAGAGGATCACCTCCTTGGACCTGCTTGAGATGCATCTGTGGATGCATGACAAGGTATGGTTTGCCTTCCTGACCGCGTCCCCACAATGTCAGCCCATGTTCATTTTGGCATCAATAATGACAACAAGATCCTTTTCTGCCTCTGCACTGACAAGAAGGGAGTTCCCCAGCCTGTAGGTATGCTGCTGGTTCTTCCTCCCCAGGTGCAGCACCTTGCACTTGTCAGTGTTGAAACACATCCTGTTCTCATCCGCCCACCCCTGTAACCTGTCTAGGTCCAACTGCAGCCTATTCCTCCCTTCTAGTGTGCCCACTTCCCCCCACAACTTAGTATTGCCTGTGAATTTGAACAGGGTGCTTTTTACCCCCTCGTCCAAGTCGCTGATGAAGATGTTGAACAGTGCGGGCCCAAGGACTGAGCTCTGGGGGATCCCATTTCCAACATCCCATACAGGTTGAATAAAACCCATCCACCACCACTCTCTGGATGCGGCCCTCCAGCCAGTTAGTGACCCATTTGACTGTGTAGGTGTCGACATCACAGTCTCCTAGTTTTTTTAATGAGAATGGGGTGAGAGACAGTGTTGAAGGCCTTCCTAAAGTCCAGAAAGTCTATGTCCACTGCTACCTCTGCGTCCAAGGATTTTGTAACCTGGTCATAGAAGGCCACCAGGTTGGTCTGACAGGACCTGCCTCTAATGAACCTGTGTTGATTGCCCCTAAGCATAATCTCCCCTGCTGGCCCCTCATGGACATGGGCCAGGATAATTCTCTCAAAAAGCTTCCCCAGGATTGAGGTAATACTAACCTGGCCTATAGTTTCCTGGGTCCTCCTTCCTTCCTTTTTTGAAAATGGGAAGCACATTGGCCCTCTTCCAGTCCTCTGGCACCATACCAGAGCATCATGAGTGCTCATAAAGCCGTGCCAGGGGTCCCGCAATGACCTCTGCTAATTCCCTCGGCACTCTGGGGTGGAGATCATCAGGACCAGCTGATTTAAATACATCCAGTCCCTCCAGAAGTTCCCTGACTAGATCCTCACTGACCCTGGGCCTGGGTGTGCCTCTCCTGGGGCCTATGGGGGTCCTGGTTCGGGGGGGGGAAAACAATCCCTGCTCAGGAAGTGGAGGCAAAGAAATTGTTGAATAGGTTAGCTTTGTCGTCTGGTGTGACAACCAGATTTCCTAATGTGTCTTGCAGTGGCCCCACGTTACCTGGTACCTTCTTTTTATCCCCTATGTATTTGAAAAAGGACTTCTTGTTGTCCTTGATCCGAGTAGCTAGTCCCAGTTCTATCTCCACCTTGGTCTTCCTGACCACCCCCTATAGCCCCGAGCAACTGAGGTATAGTCCTCCTTGGTGGTGGCCCCTCCCTTCCATTGGGTGTACACCTCCTTTTTAGCTAGGAGATGTTCCTGTATGCTTTTGGTGAGTCAAGGGGGCTTTTGTGCCCTCTTGCTCCCTTTGATCCGTGTTGGGATTACCTCCCTTTGGGCTTGGAGGATCATCTCCTTTAAGGAACAACCACTCTTCTTGGACACCTGACTCCTCTCCCCTCCCCTCCCCTCTGGGACCTCAGTGCCTCCCCGACTATTCTCCTTACCTCGTTGAAGTCTGCCCTCCTGAAGTCCAGGGCTGCTGCCTTGCTGCAGACCTTTGCCACCTTGTGCTGGATGGTGAATTCCAGCAGGTGATGATCGCTGTCTCCCAGGTGGTCGAGCACTCACAGACCCCTCACCAGGTTGTCACCCATGGCTAGTTGTGGCTCTACTATTCAGCTCGTTTTCTCCTTGAAATGCATTGAGATTTTGACATGTTTAGGTTTAAAATGATGAAAAGATATATATGTATTTTAGCTGGAAAACCCATATTAGCTTGTACAGATTATACTTTTTAGCAAAGGATCTTTTTATGCAATGAAGCTGACAGGGATAATTTGTCAGTGGCTGAGTCACCATTCAGCTGAATCACCAATCTTTGTAAAAAAAATAGCATGGCTGAGGGAAGGGCATTCATTTTTTTTCCTGTTTATACTTCCAGCACTTTTACAATATATTAGATGGAGTGTGATACAAAATGCCATCTTTTGAATTAGAGTGCAGGGAGGGGCAGAAGAAAAAAGTAGGATACCAGTTAATTACCCTTTTCTTTTTGTGGGCATCTGCCAGCATTTCATTCTATTTAAGTTTCATCATGGAGAGATAATGGAGTACTTACTGCTGATATGTTGGCGCTGTGAAGTAATGTCATTTTCAAATATGCCATTTTCCAGAGTCACTGCTTCTGAGAATGATACCAGATGCAATGTGGTTCTTACTCTCACAAGTATGTGAAGCAAGTAGACAAAATTATGGTCCAGAAGAAATGTAATCATCACAGTTCAGCAATATCTGTAGGTATGGAACCTCCCACAGAAAAGAAACACTAAAAAAAACAAATGAGTAGAGGATAAGAACCCAAGTTTTCAAAAGAGCCTTAGCTCCCATTTAAGCATCTCAGTGAACTGTCAATAATTTTATAAGTAACTCAACACCCAGTAAATAAAAAATATGTTTTTACAATTTCATCTCAAGTCCTATGTATAGTGAGGTATGAAGTATAAGTGAGATTGGGTCTCATTTAATTGATTTAATAGATTTTTAGAGTCAGAAGAGACCAAGTAGATCATCAAGTCCAACCCCCTGCCCTGGACATGAAAAAACACTGAGCTCAGATGACCTCAGCTAGGTGCTCATCAAGTCTCATCTCCAATGTCTTCCATCAGCCCAATGGGATCACCCTGCCTGACAAAAGGCAGGATCACCAGGAAAAGAGTAAACCTATCCCCACCATTACCACTGATCTTGTAAGGGAACATCTTAAGAGGCTGGACATCCACAAATCAACCAGCCAGATGGAATGCACCCAAGAGTGCTAAAGGACCTAGCTGACATTATAGTACAGCCTATGGCAAGGATATTCAAGAACTTGTGGTGCTCGGGCAAGGTGCCTGACAATTGGAAGAGGGCCAGTATGGTGCCTATCTTCAAGAAAGGGAGCAGGGAAGATCCAAGGAACTATAGGCCAATTAGCTTGACCCCAATCCCTGGAAAGAACCTGGAAAAAATCATTAAGGAAACCATTACCAACATCCTAACAGAAGGTAATATTCTGAGAGATGGCTAACATGGCTTTGTGGCAGGTAAATGTTGTCTGACCAACCTGATCTCCTTCTATAACCAGGTGATGCATCACCTGGACAAAGGAGAAGAGGTGGACTTCAAGAAATCCTTTGACCTAGTGTCCCATGATGTCCTCATGGAAAATTTGGGGAATTGCAGCCTAGACAATTTCACAGTCCAATGACTGGGGAACTGGCACCATGGACGGACCCAGAGAGTGATAGTTGATGGAACCAAATCAACCAGTGGTGTCCCCCAGGGCTCAATTCTCAGACAATGTACTCGTCAATGTGTTTATAAACGATCTGGACTCAGGTGTTACAAGTGGACTGGTTAAGTTTGCTGATGACACCAAACTTATGGGGAAGTGCAACTACCCTAGAGGATAGGCTAGCAATCCAGGCCAACTTCAACAGGCTTACAAGGCATGCAGATCAAAACCTGATGGCATTCAATGCCAAGAAATGCAGTGTGCTCCACCTTGGGAGAAGGAACCCACACCACACTTATAGGCTTGGCAGTGCTATGTTAGCTAGCACTGTGTCCAAAAAAGACTCGGGAGTCATGATTGACCACAAGATGAACATGAGCCACCAATGCATCACCGCAGCTGGAAAAGTGAACAAAACTCTAGCCTGCATCTTCTGATGCATCTCAAACAAGACGTGGGAAGTCATCCTCCCACTTTACTTGGCCTTGGTAAGACCACAGCTGGAATACTGTGTCCAGTTCTGGGCTCCACAATTCAGAAAGAATGTGGAGAAGCTCTAGAGGGTCCAGAGGAGAGTGATGTGAATGATTAGAAGACAAGAGGGCAGGCCTTATGAGGAGAGGCTGAGAGACATGGCATTCTTCAGCCTGGAGAAGCATAGGCTCAGGGGTGACTCAGTAGCAGCCTATAAGTATTTAAGGGGTGTGCACTAGGGCTGTGCAAAGCTTCAGTCCCTGATTTGTTTTGGCAGAAATTCGGCCTGATTCATTGGCTGAATCTCCAAGTCTGAACTGAATCAGGAGATCCTTTACTCTCTCCAAATCGAATTGGCACCCTCCAAATTAATTCGGAGAGATTCGGAAAGATTTGGAGATTCAGACATAGACATAGCTTTAAATGTTTTTTCTACATACCTCAGGGTACAAGGTGACTTGTGAATGCTGCAATGCTGGGGCAGATGGAGCATCCAACAGGAGCACAGGGGGCTCCCCAGTACACTTGGCAGCAGACCCGGAAGTGAACCAGAAGCACTTCCGGTCCACTTCTTGGTTCACTGGGGAGCTCGTGGGGGTCCCCCCATGTCCCCATGGCTCAGTGACTGGTGTCTCCTGGGTGTGGGGGGGGCACCCAGAGTCCCCCTGCAGCTGATCATACTTCCAGTCCACTTCCGAGTTCACTGCTGAGCACTCCATCACAACATTCATGAGCCATGCCTGGTACCTTGAGGTATGTAGAAAAATATTTAAAGCTGTGTCTATGGCCGAATCACTGATTCTCTGAATCAGCATCGAATCTTCAGATTTGGATTCAGCTGAATTGAATCGGGGACAGTGATCCGAATCAACTAATCGAATCACTGTCAGGCTGAATCTGAATCCAAAAAGAATAAGGCCCATTTCTCACACCCCTAGTGGGAACTGGGAGAATGACTGTTCACCAGAGCACCCCATGTGAAGACTAGGTCCAATGGTCACATTGGTATGTAGAGCTTGGAAGACCATTTTTGGCTGGACATAAGGAAAAACTCCTTTACTGTCCGAGTCCCCAGGACCTGGAAGAAACTCCCCACAGAGGTGGTGCAGGCACCTACTCTGGATTCCTTTAAGAAACACATGGATTCCTATCTTGCTGGGATCATTTGACCCCCTGCTGACTGCCTGCCCTTTGGGCAGGGGGCTGAACCCAAAGATCTTGGGAGGTCCCTTCTAGCCCTAATGTCCATGAAATCTATAAAGACCTCTAAGGTAGGGGAGAGCACCACCTCCCTTGGGAGCCCATTCCAGATTTCGGCAACCCTCACTGTAAAGAACATTTTGCTAATGTCTGATCTAAATCTGTTCTCTGTCAGTTTATGGCCATTATTCCTAGTAACCCTAAGGGGCCCCTGGTAAACAGCATATCCCCTATTCCTTGCTGCCCTTCCCCTACCCCTGATGAATTTGTAGACAGCCAGAAGGTCCCCACTCAGAATTGTTTTGCGGAGGCTGAAGAGATTCAATTCCCTCAAACTCTCCTCATAGGATCTTACCTGCAGGCCCTTAACTGTATGAGTAGCCCTCCTCTGGACCCTCTCAAAGTTATCCACATCCCTCTTGAAGTGTGGTGCCCAGAACTGGATGCAGTACTCCAGCTGCACTCTTACCAACACCACATAGCCAGGAAGTATCACTTCCTTAGACCTGTTTTGTGATACACCTTCTAATGCATGAAAGAGTG
>NW_005842679.1:752196-778803 GCF_000455745.1 Alligator sinensis | reverse complement strand
GCTTTACTTATCACTTTGTTACATTGATGACTCATGTTCAATTTGGAGTTGACTATGACTCCAAGATCCCTTTCTGCTTCCCTTTCTGCTTCATTTTTAAGAGATGGAGCTGAATAACTTAAACATTTTTTTAAAAGCCCCTCTGTACTTCCTGTTTCCAGTCAGAAAAGCAAAAATATTTATGTCTTGGCCTTATGGTATGTAGAGCTTAATGGAAAACAAGAATTACTGGAATCATTGTAAGGAAGCTTCTCATGAAATTTCCAGCTTAATCTTGTTATGTTAGAAAGTCCAGGGAGCTGGTGTAGCATCCTAATATCTGGGTTTTTATTACAGCTTATTTCTGTTTTTTTGAAGTTTACAAATTGTTAGTTTGCATGTGCTCTATGATATTTGTAGCAAGTTATAACACATGCCCATAAAAATCAGAAAGCATTGAGAGTGTGATTCAAACTGCTAAAAAACTTACTAAAGGGGAAACATCAGGATTACCAATTAGTATTATTATTTTCTAGTAAATATTGCAATGGAAATAGAGCCCCTAAATGACACACAGGCCATAATCCCAAAATATGGGGAAACTGGTATGCTTTGAAATGTGTTGTTTACCTAAGGATAAGGAAATTTTATGGTTTGGGCTAGAGGTTTGTAAGGAGTCCTGTGCCACAGGGATTACAGACAAAGAACTACTCTAAGTTTGCCCCAACAGGAAACTTCTTTTTCTTTCCTAAGTTTTCTTAAGTTTTTCCCTGGGTAACCTACAGTTTAGCCTCACCTTCAGGCTCAGACTAGTACACCGCAGGGGATGATGGCACTGAATGTTTGCAGTAGCTAGGAACAAAGGAAGAATTAATATTGTACCCGAAGTAATACTTTGCTCACAGACTCACTTATTTGAGTTGCTGTGTAGGGGAGCTGTGGGGTCTAGAGAAATGGAGAGGACTCAGTTGGAATCAGACTGGGAAAGAGGTGGAAGACAAGAGTGAGCACTGGTCACAAAGAAGAGATGAGAAAACATGAGACAAGAGAAATTTTATTTGCTTCCATCCTTCACTTTAGAATTGTAAGGGGTTCTCAACTCACTATGACATCCTCCACCATGAGGAGTTCATCAATTCAGTGCTGGAGGAGACCTCCAGGATTGTGGAAGAAGAACTGCCAGAGGCAGTGCTAGAGAAGGAGAGAGGACATGGACTTCCAGGAAGGACATGGACTCCCAGGAAGGTGGAAGATTATGATCTCTGGCAGCAAGCAGAAATCTTTATCTGTACCTGTAGCAGTTCATCTGGAGAATAGATATGGATCCCTAGCAACAGAGGGTGAGGAACACTTTCCATTGGTATAGGAGGCCAGGCCAGGCCTCCCCAAAGTGGGAAGGATCAAGACCACAGCCACCAAGAAGTAGCAATGGGTGATGTGGTTGGAGACTTCCTTCTGCAGGGAATGGAGGGAGCCATCTGCTAACCTGTCCTTTTGTCTCAGGAAGTCTGCTGCTTGTCCAAAGCCTGTATCCAAGATGTCACAGAGGGATTATCAAGATTTATCTGGCCTTCTGACTACTACTCCATTCTGCTCATCCATATGGGCACCAATGATACTGCCAGGGGAAACCCTGAGTAGATCAAAAGTGATTTTTGGGCTCTGGGTGCAAGGGTGAAGAGGATGGGGGCTCAGGTCATGGTCTCTTTAATCCTGGTCAAGGGAAAGGGCCCGGGCAGGAGCAGGTGCATCATGCAGATCAATGTGTGGCTGCGCAGGTGGTGTCACCAGTAGGACTTTGGTTTCTTTTACTACGGGATGATGTTCCAAGAAGAAGGATTGCTAGGAAGAGATGGGATCCTCCTGATGAAGAGAGGGAAGAGCATCTTCACACACAGGCTCGCAAACCTTGTGAGGAGGGCTTTAAACTAGTTTTGTCAGGGGAGGTGTTCTCATTCTTCCTGAGAAATCAGGGCAATCAACTAGTTACTTTAGATGCCTGTACATGAATGCACAAAGCCTGAGAAACAAGCAGGAAAAAATGGAAGTCCTCACACAATCATAGAACTATGACATAATTGAAATAAGAGAGACTTGGTAAGATAGCTCGCATGGTTGGCGCACTGTCATGGATGCGTACAAATTATTCAGGAAGGACAGGCAGGGGAGAAGAGGAGGAGGAGTTGCACTTTATGTAAAAGAGCCATATGATTGCTCAGAACTCCAGTATGAAATTGGAGTCTCTGGGTTAGGGTCAGAAGAAAGAGCAACAAGAGTGATGTGGTGGGGGTGTGCTATAGACCACCAGACCAGGAGCATGTAGTAGATAAGGCTCTCTTCAAATGGAGAGCAGAAGTTTCCCGATCCCAGGCGCTGGTTCTCATGGTGGATTTCAATCATTCTGACATCTGTTGGGAGGGCAATACAGCAGTGTGCAGGCAATCCATGAAGCTTTTGGAGAGTGTTGGGACAGCTTTCTGGTACAAGTCCTGGAGCAGGCAACTAGGGGCCATGCTCTTCTTGTCCTGCTGCTCATAACCAGGGAATAATTGGTGGGGAATGTACTACTTCATGGCAGCTTGGGCAGCAGTGATCATGAGATGACTGAGTTCAGGATTCTGAGGAAAGGAAGGATGGAGAGCAGCAGAGTAAGGACCCTAGACTTCATAAAGGCAGACTTTGACTCGCTCAAAGAACTGGTGGGCAGGGTCCCAAGGGAAGCCAGTCTGAGGGGGAGAGGAGTCCAAGAGTGCTGGCTGTACTTTAAAGAAGCCTTACTGAGAGTCCAGGAACAAACCATCCCAATATGCAGGAAGACTAGCAAATATGGCAGAAGACCAGCTTGGCTTACAGGACTCTTCAGTAAACTAAATCACAAAAAAGAAGCTTATAAGAAAGTGGAAACTTGGACAAACAGCTAGGAAGGAGTATAAGAGTATTGCTTGGGTATGCAGTATGAAGTCAGGAAGGCCAAAGTGCAATTGGAGTTGCAGCTGACAAGGTGTACGAAAGGTAACAAGAAGGGTTTCTACAAGTATGTCAGTAATAAGAGGAGGATCAGGGAAAGTGTGGGTCCCTTATTGAATGGGAAAGGCAACCTAGTGACAGAGGATGCACAAAAGGCTGAAGTGCTCAATGCCTTTTTCACTTCAGTCTTCTGGAGGTGAGCAGCCAACAGTAGCAAAAGATCAGGTTAGGAACTATTTAGAGAAACTGAACATATAAAAGTCTGTGGGGCTAGATGAGGGAACTGGCTGGTGTGGTTGCAGAGCCACTAGCCATCATCTTTGAAAACTCATGGCAATTGGAGAGGTCCAGGATGATTGGAAAAGGGCAACTATAGTGCCTGTATTTAAGAAAGTGAAAAAGGAGGATCCAGGAAACTACAGGCAACTCCCGCTTAACACTGTTTCACTGAGCACTATTTTGCTATAACGCTCATTTTAAATTGATACCTGATTTCACTTAGCGCTTAGCAAATTTTGTTATACCACTCATGGTCGCCATCTTGGATCATCAAATACTTTTGGTTTCACTTAATGCTCATTTTGCTTAATGGTTAGTTTTTCAGGAACCAATTAAGAGCACTAAGTGGGGTTTGCTTGACTGTTTCACTGAGCACTATTTTGCTATAACGCTCATTTTAAATTGATACCTGATTTCACTTAGCGCTTAGCAAATTTTGTTATACCACTCATGGTCGCCATCTTGGATCATCAAATACTTTTGGTTTCACTTAATGCTCATTTTGCTTAATGGTTAGTTTTTCAGGAACCAATTAAGAGCACTAAGTGGGGTTTGCTTGTACTGACCAGTCAGCCTCACCTCAGTCCCTGGAAAAATCATGCAGCAGTTCCTCAAGGAATCCATTTCTAAGCACGTGGCGGAGAAGGTGATTAGGAACAGTCAGCATGGATTAATAGATTTAATAGATTTCATAGACATTAGGGTTGGAAGGGACCTCAGAAGATCATCAAGTCCAGCCCCCTGCCCCAGAGGCAGGAAGTCAGCAGGGATCATAGGATCCCAGCAAGATAAACATCCAAATGTCTCTTGAAGGCATTCAAAGTAGGTGCTTGAACCACATCCGGCGGCAGTCTATTCCAGACCTTGGGGGCTCAGACAGTAAAGGAGTTCTTCCTTGTGTCCACCCTGAAACAGTCTTGGAGGAGTTTGTAATCATTTGATCTTGTCATTCCTTGGGGCACTCTGGTGAACAGACATTTCCCCAGATCCTGGTGAGCACGCCTGATAAACTTATAGGCGGCCACCAGATCAACCCTGAGCCTGCATTTTTCCAGGCTGAAGAGTCCCATAGTTCTCAGCCCCACATCATAAGGTCTGTTTTCCCCAAGGGCAAGTCAGCCTGATTGCCTTCTATGATGAGATGGCTCTGTGGACACGGGGAGACCTGTGGATGTGGTATACCTTGATTTTATCAAGGCTTTTGATATGGTCTACCACAACATTCTTATAGGCAAACTAAAGAAGTATGGGCTGGATGAAGGATGGATAGAAAACTGACTAGGGCATCAGGCTCAGTGGTTAGTAATCAATTGCTCAATGTCTAGTTGGCAGCCGGTATCAAGTGGTATGCCCCAGGGGTCAGTTTTGTTCAATATCTTCATCAACAACTTGGAAGATGGCATAGGGTGCCTCAGCAATTTTGCAGATGACACCAAGCTGGGAGGGGTGGGTGGGAGAGTAGTAAATATGCTGGAGAGTAGCATTAAGATTCAGAGACACCTGGATTAATTGGAGGATTGGACCACAAGGACTCTCATGAGGTTCAATAAGGATGGGGGTCAGTTTTGTTCAATATCTTCATCAACAACTTGGAAGATGGCATAGGGTGCCTCAGCAATTTTGCAGATGACACCAAGCTGGGAGGGGTGGGTGGGAGAGTAGTAAATATGCTGGAGAGTAGCATTAAGATTCAGAGACACCTGGATTAATTGGAGGATTGGACCACAAGGACTCTCATGAGGTTCAATAAGGATGAGTGCAAAATCTTGCATTTAGGATGGAATAATCCCATGCACTGGTACAGGCTGGGGGCTGACTGGCTGGGGAGCAGCTCTGCAGAAAAGGACCTGGGAGTTACAGTGGACAATTTGCTAAAAGGCTGGGGGGCCACAGGCAGTGGCAGCGCTACTGGCAGGGGGGGGGGGGGGGGGGGGAAGGAGGGGGGCCCTTGGGCTGATCACACTGACTGAGGGGGTGGGGTGAGAGGAACATGCCCAGAAAAGCCAGGGATGCACCCAGAAGTGCCAGCAGTGCTTCATCTGGCACCCCACTCCCTGGCTGGTGCTCTCAGGGGGGGCACCAGTGCTCCCACCTGCCTCCCCTGCCCATCGCCTAAGTGGGGAATGCTACCTGTCAGGGGGTGCAGCAGTGCTCTCAAGGTGTGCACGTGCACCCCCCCACCCCGCATTCCCACCATGTTACCACTGCCCTCTATTCAGCACTATTGAGGCCACATCTAGAGTGCTATTCTGATGCTTCTTTTGGGGGTAAGAAGAAAGCCACAATACTTATAAAGGAGATTAATTGATTAATGACAAGCAAGATGTCCTTCTGGCGTCTAGCTGTCCTAGTGAAGAATCATTTAAAAATTTTAGTACAATTTGACCTTTAGGAATTCAGGTGCTTAACTCCTATTTTAGATATCTACATACTTAAGTAGTTGCATACTAGCTTTTGTGGATTTGCACTTCAGCAATTTCAGTTCACACAAATTTGGCCAAACGATTTTAGAAGTGATGAGCATAGTTTGATTCTCTTCTGACTCACAGCAACAACAACACTAAAAAGGGGCATCTGAAGCTGATCTTCTAACGTATAATCATTTATACACTATAACACCTTTTTTAAACTTAATTATTTTGGCAAGTAGATTTTTTGCATTGATAATATGGTGATAGGTGCTAAATAATAAACTAGACATGCAGCAATGCCTGCTTTAGAGGTAGTAGGCTGTATTTTTTCTTACCTGGTCAAAGGAGAATGTTATACCCAGACAACTAGTACCAAATGTCAGGGTTTCTCTCCAACAGTGTAACATAAAGACAGTATTGCTGTGATAATCGTGTGATAGTAATGAGTTTGGTTGAGGTGTGGGGTGTAGTGTGTGGAACTGTTGTGTGTGGGGGTATGGGGTCTGTAGAGGGGTGCATGTGTGGAGGGCTGTGGGATGTGTGGGTGGGGTGTGTTGGAAGTGTGTGTGGGTATGGTGGCAGGGTGGGGTGTGTGAGGAGGTGTGCGTATAAGTATGAATGTCTGTGGATATGGAATGTGTGTATGGGCACGGTGTGGGGTGTGGGGTACGGTTGAGTTTTGGGGAGTGTGTGGGTATGGTGCGGGTGGGAGGTGTGAGTATTGTGGGGGTGGGGAGTGGGTCTGTAGGGTGCATATGGGGTGTACATAGTGGGTATGGTGGGACAGTGTTGGGTGTGCGTGTGGTGATGGTGGGGTGTGTGAGGGGGTGTGGGTGCATATGCGGGGTATGATTGGGGTTTGGCTGGGCTGAGTGTGTGCACGTGGGTGGCTTCTCACCCACAATTCCCCCTTCCCCACCCAGCTTGCCCCCAGCCCACTCTTTGTGAGGTGGCAGAGCCCAGCCCCTCCACAGGCAGGGGGAGGGGAAGGGAGACTGGCACTGCTTGCCTGGCTTGCAGAGCACTGCAAAGGGAAGGAAAGCAGCTGTTGCCAGTGAGTAGCAAGAGAAGCTGCTAGGAGAGGGGAGTGGGGGACAGGGAGCTGAGCCTGGCACCCTTGATCTCTGTCCCACACCTGCCCAGCAGGGCTGCACCAAGCTCATGCTGGCTGCTGGTGCTACTTCCACTCTCCCTGCCTGTCCCGCGCCTGTCCAGAAGGGGTGAACCAAGCCCATGCTGGCTCCTGCTGCTGCTGCTGCTGCTCCTCCTCCCATCTCACCTGCCTGTCCTATGCCTACCTGCTGGGACTTTCTGAGCAGCTGAGATCCTTCACCACCCCACATCTACACGCTTCCCTACCCAGCCATGCACAAGCAGGACCAGAGTGAGCTGCAGGCAGAGCCCTACTCCCCTCAGTGATGCAGCATCCCCTCCCTACCCACTGCCCAGAGCACTGCAACAGGGACAGGAAGAGGAGTCGTTAAAAGCCGAAGCAGCCCAGGAGTTCTCTGAGCAACGGCAGCAGCAGCCCTGCCCAGAAGCTGTGCCTGCTGGCCAGGGCTGACTCTCTCTGGTGGGGAAGGCTGGGAGCACAGCAGGCGCTGCCCCATGCTGGAGCAGGCGGGACTTGGGCCCCATGCAGAGCACATCAGGGGCAGCTGCTGGCAGGGCCAGATACAATTAATTGGTGGGTGCCTGCCTGCAGGCTGAATCCAATCAGCTGGCGGGCCGGATGTGGCCCATGGGCCATATTTTGCCCACCCCTGGTTTAGATCCTCACTATTACTGTAGGACTCTTGTTATCCAAGCTGTATCTGTATAATCCCATTTGTGCTATAGCAGTGAAAAGGGACAAGTTACTGTAAGGCTGTTATCTACATCATGTCACCTGCTGTAGTTCTGTGTGAACTGTCCAGGTGTATGTGCTTACCCCATGGTATCCTGGGGTAGCTTAGCCTTCTTTTACTGACTCATGCCTTAGTTATATACCTCCAAAACATACAAAATACTGTACTTGCAATATTTGTAGGGCTTACTTTTAGAAAAGGAGCAATGATTTTTCATTTTCATAAGTAGGTATTTCTATTGCACAAGTCAAACCAACATCATTTACAAAAATAAAATACCCACAACGTGATTTTCTTACTGAGCATGTATATTGTGGGGCTGTGTCCAGTTGTATTGCTGTTTCAGTTAAACTTTTTTTTTAGAAAGTAGCTGCTTTTCTTAGAATAATGGATTGGGTTTTTTTGTTATGCACCATGAAATTGGCTGTTTGGGTTAGTAAATATCTGTAATGGTTCACAGTAGCTGTTGGGAGATCTGCCTAATTTCAAAGTATATTCAGTTTCATTGGAATTAACTGTTTAGCCATATATTGTGGCAGCAGACCATTGAGCTATTGAGCTGCTAAATTTCTATAAATGCTGCATGTCCTGCTCTTTATCTGCTTATTTCATTCTACTTTCAGTAAAAAAAGAAATGTTGTTTTAGTCTTATTCATATGTAGGTAATAGATATGTTTCCCTTATATTCATTTGAGATATTTCGCTTTGCATTAAAAATACATTTTACAGCACTTTATAAATAAGTTTAAGCAGCTAGTCCTGATCTTCACCTATAGCCAGTGAGCACACAGCAAAACTTGTGTTGTGGCAGAAGGATATTTTGAGATACCTTTGAATGTATTTCCAATTCTGGACTGCCTGGACTTGGAGTGCATACCTCATCCTAAATTAGAATAGCATGAGACCTCTTTTATATATACTGGTTGCTCACAGGGTCATCATGACAGTAAAGAATACCCAGGACATTAGAACACTATGCTGTATCCCTTTACCTAAACATATCTTCCATGTGTCTGTAGGAAGGGCAGCATAGAAGCAATTTTGGTACTTGAATCCCAAAATGTAAAGAAAGTCCCCAGAGACAGACACATGTTGAGCTACTGCTGTGCTAATTTAATGGAATAGTGCAAATTGGCTGGAAGAGGGACTAGGTCCGGACCTTTAATTTACATTTTACATTTGCATTAACATTGTTAAAGCACAATGCCTCTCAGAGTTTAAGGAAAGAAAAAGAGGGATAAAAAAGTTCACTAATGGAACTCTTTTGTCAGACATTATAGTGTGGCATGGTATCGCTGGAACCCCAGTGGCAATGCTTCGTGAATCAGGAGTAAAGTGCAGGGGCAGGGAATACATTTGATAAAAGTCACAAAACACCAGAGAACAAGCATAAGTTTTCAGTTTTGGCTGGCATCTGTAGAATGACATTGCTTCACTCAGAAATATCAGGAAAAGAATGAAACAAGACAGAAACAGAGAACTCAACATACTGACTTCATATCATTCCTTTTTTTTTTAAGTTGTTCTCCTCCCACAGAGCAGGCAACACTTAGAACTGAGAGCTATAAGAAAAAGATATGTATGAGTGAAAGAAAGAAAGAAAGAAATAGTACTCAGACTAACAGAGAATATATATCTTGCAATGCAGTTTTCACAACCTTCGTCAAACCAAATCCAGTAACTCTTGTCTTGCTGTACGCTGTACTTTCTTTAAAAATAGTATGTACTAAAAAAATGAAATGATGTAACAAAATACTGTAAGATGCCCTTTCTGAACAGTGCAATAAACAGAGCTTTGCTTTAATCTCAGTATAATTTCAGAAGTAAAAGTATTAAATTGAATTTTGTCATCTCACTGGAAATCATAGAATTAAGTTAAAGTATTCTCAGAGGGAAAGAATGTAGAGAGCTGAAAGCGAGCCTGGGAACATTCATACCTGTTCTGAAGACAGGCAAGGCAATTTTCCAGCCTTGACATCTGCATGTGCTTGCAAATCACAGCCTCCCATGAAATACCCAGATATTCATTAAACTATTTGGAATTCCTGTAAAAAAAAACATGAGAAAAAACAGCAGGAAAATCCAAGGAAAGAAATTCCATACACAAAGGCATGAATCTCTGAATCTGGTAAAGAAATGGAGGGAAAAAAACTTAAGAAAACAGTTAAAGAAACCATAGTCTTTGTGTTCCATTCCTAGTATATGACATAATTTATTGCCTATAAAAATTATGCCTCTGAACCAGATTCTAGGTTTTTCCCTCTTCTGCCTTCTGCTTGTCTTCAGACTAGTATGGCTAACCACCTCTGAATTTGTGCTCAGTAAAACTGGACTCCCATCAAGGAAGATGGGGGTTGGGCTAGATGACCTCCTGAGGTCCCTTCCAACCCTACTTTTCTATGATTCTAAGTCATGGACATATTTTTGTTTTAGTAAAAAATAATTATGATGATACAATCTTTCTCTTGATTCTAATAGTTCTTGTAGTTCTTAATGTCTTTTAGAGCAGGTTCTCCCAAACGTGGTACTTGTACCCCTGGCCGTAAGCAAGATGTCTCTGGCGGGGTATGCAGGTGAAATTACATAATGATAAATTTAATTTTCATTATAATAATGATTGGCATTTAAGGGCTTAAAATATAAAATGTATGCTGTTAGGGAAATGCGGGCAGCTGGTAAATCTGGAAGGGGGTACACAATAAGAAAAAGTTTGGGAACCTCTGTTCTACAGTAAACTGTAAGCCCCATCTTCAGTAGCGAAATACCTTTTTGCAATGCTTTTTAAGTAAATAAGTTTTACTATTATTATATTAGAGGGAACCCAATACATGGATTAGTTCACAGTTTGTACTGGGCATTAATTTAAACAGTTAAGTAAAAGAATCCCCCAGAGTAATAGTGCTTGATATTTTTTACTTTTTTCTAAATGACCTTTTCCTGTAATGATTCAGTCTGCATTCCCATTTACAGTGATGAACTCTTAAGTTCATTTGTATTGGCCAAGAAAATTGCATGGTGATGTCTTTGGGTCAGCTCTATAAAAAGTACCTGCTGCTACTGTTCATTGTATACTGTGAAAACATAAAACATACTATTAAAACGCCACAAACCAAAGAGACTAAAAAGGTTAATTGGAAGAAAATGTCATAACCTTCACAGAAAGTAAAATTTAGAATTAGTGAACCAGATTCTTGCTGTGTACAAAGCAGATTAACGCATCTCTGCCGATTTACCCCTGTTGTATGTAATACATACTATTAATTAAATAATATACTGCATCAAGCTGTTGTATGGTATGTGACATATGCTCTACACAACAGACTTTACTGAGAAAATATTGCTGTTAATAGTGTTTCTAAGCATGTTATTCCTCTTTCTACACTGTCCCCCCATACCCTTGTCTGTGCTAGCTATGGCATTTGCAGCACACTGTATGTTTGTTTCTTCCCTTAACTGTCTCTGTGTCTTCTTTCAAGCTACTGTTATCCATGGCATATACACGTCTTCCTTTAAAAAGCTTTTTCACCATTAGCAGAATGATAAGG
This sequence comes from Alligator sinensis, assembly GCF_000455745.1. Lineage (NCBI taxonomy): Eukaryota > Metazoa > Chordata > Crocodylia > Alligatoridae > Alligator > Alligator sinensis. The sequence continues at coordinate 767,775 of NW_005842679.1, read as the reverse complement.
GAAAGGAGGAAAATAGGAGAAATATATTTTAGCAGTATATCCCAAGCAGAACTTTCTGTGCCAGGAAAGGGGAAAATGTGGAAGCTCAATGATGTATACTTAGAGACCTTGCCTTGAATATCTAACTCATTTGGGAAATATGTTGGCAGACTTAAAGACTAAGCACAGAGATAAATAAATAGATACTTCATTCATATCAAGGGCCTTTACAGCCCTCATTAATCCAGGAGGCAACTGTCTTCAGAGCAGTTTCTCCCCCCTGCATTGAACTCGGCTTTACCTTTGACATAGCCTAGAGTCAGACAAATTGGGTACTGAATAGAAGCAGTGCCTTCTGAGTTGAGAATCCTAAACTGTAGAATTTCACATCAGTGGAGAGGAGGAGGAGCTGCAATTTCACAAAGGGTCTGCAGCAAAACTATTGCTTCATAATGGGATTTTTCAAATAACACAGATAACCTATGTTACAAGAGCCTGTGGCATTCTTCTGGAACATAGTCAATAGCTCAAGAAAAGGAATGGTGGAGGATTTGTGTCCTACTTACTGTGATCCTTAATCATATAATATCACTGTAGAACATAGTGCCGTGCTAAATGTTTTTCAGATGCTATTTGTTATGACATGCAACCTTTGGGTTTGATGCCATGTTTATTCAGCTTTCAATGATGTTAATAAGGGTTTTGCAGATCGGTCAAGAGTACAATGCCACGTGATCTTTAGAATGATGTTTATGATTAGATTATTATAAGCCCTCTAAGGAGAAAATAGTCCTTGCCAAATTGATTCCTTATCATGTATGCTAATGTGGTGTTGTAAACCATAGAGCAGTGGTTGTCCACTAGGGTGCTACAGTTGAATTCATGACTTCAAATAGGAATTCATAGCATTAAAAACATTCTGACCTGTCATAGGCTTTTGGAGTTCTTTGCAACAGGAGAATTGTTTTATTATTTTTCTATAGCCAAGAAATGAGTAAAAACTAAGAGCTGATATTTTCTGAGAGGTGCCTTGACTCTAATGAAGAGGGCCTGAGTCAAACTAGGTTGAGAACCACTACCACAAATATGCAGTTTTTCCAAACCTATTTTCTATTGACTACTATAGCTCTTATTTATTTAAAAAGTTTCTATTTTTGTACAGATTTCTCCAGCACTTTTGCTTGTGGTAGTGCTGGCTTTTTATATTTTAAAAATATACAATATATTTTAAGTACCTTTTATTTATAAAATACTCTTTTATTTAAGGTGTTTACATACATTGGAGAGAGGTGCCTTCTCTCCAATGCTGAATTAATGCTTGTATTTTAAATTACATTTTACACAGACTAGGCATACAATTTCCTGTAATCTTTATTTCCCTGTGTAAAGTGAGTGACATTTGTTATTAGTCTGCAATACAAGAGGACTGTGTATAATAGTACAGCAAAGATATTGTCCTTGTAAAATATTGAAGTAGTAAAATATGAAGTAAAGCATGTGCTACTTAAAAGTTAGTTTTCAAGTCTTTCTCCCCTTGTTCCAGCTACTCTGTGCTGCTCAGGTACTACAAAATGGTAAAGTCTTCCCATAGCCAGCCAGCTGAGAATTCCAGAATATGGGAACCCACAAATGAAGTAAAGCTGAAAAATAAGCCCATAAATCATGTGCCTCCTAATATCTTCCATACGCTACTGCACTTTGCTAATTTTCGACTAGTATAGTATCTCTCAGAGTCAATGCTCACAAAATTAAGAGTGCTGCCTGTGCTGGGGTTGGGGTGAGGTTGAGGATTAAAGTTTCATATTCCATGATAGCCCACCCTTCACTCTTAGCACCAAGTGAGTCTTGCCACAAAAGAGAATTGGGGTCATGAAAAGCAATGAATTGGAGCAACTAGTGACACATGGAAATTTCTTTTGCTATAAAAATATTTATGGTATATCAAACGTGTTCATAAGTATCACAGAAAGGAAAGATGGGAAATAATTCACAAAATAACGTCAGGAAAACCTGCATTATAATTATGGTTCAAGATCAGTAGAACTCAGGGGCTAAGTACAGAAAGTAAGAAAGCCTGGCACTGAATCGATTCAATCTTCACAGATTAGTCTAGGCTATGTAGGTTGAGCCAATGAGCAAGTGAACAGACCTTCACTTTTGATTCTGGAAAAGTAGTCACATGCCTGCAGTAGCCCAGGCCAGAAGCCAGAGGTGCTAAAGCACACCTCTTTGCTGGGCTGGAGCAGACAGTTTGGGCCAAGGCTAGCCTGCCCACCCTGTGAGGCAGGGTTTGCAGGGGAGGTATAAAACATCCTGGGGGATGCTGCGGGATTGTGAGTTAATTTGAATCTTGAGGGGATTTCGGACAGAATTTTTAACCTAAATCAGTTAAGTCTGATACTACATCCATCCAGGTTTATTTTAAACCAGTTTTGTCCATTTTGAAAGCAGTTTATGTGCACTGAACTTGTGTTGTGTTACAGATTTGAACCAATTTCTGATTACTTATATTGGTGTATGTGTAATTTCCATCCCTAGCCTGAGTAGAATGTTCTGGCATTTCACATAGCCTTTACCAGTATTACTGGGGTTAATTTACCTGTAGTGTTAAACTTGAACACAGATTACTTAACCACAAGAGTATACAGTTCTCTATACTGCCTACTTCTAAAGAGCTCTGGCTTATTTCAGTTTTCATTCTATAGTACCCAAAAACTTTCAGCATCAAGGTATTTGATTAAACGCCTGTTGTTTCTGACTCATAAAGACATGTCTCATTCAGTGGAGTAGTCATGAATGAGCTCACTGGACCAAACAGAATTATTTCTTGTTCTGTAACTGCTATTTATATTTGTAGAGAAATCAGGGCCTTCAAGTGTTAACAATTTTATCCAACAGCCTTTCTCACTCGTCTGTGTCATCATATTCCCAGTTTGGGTAAAACAGAAATTCTCCTTTCACCCCACTGTCTGACTGGTCTTTTCCAAATTGACAAAATGACATTCAACTGGTTAAAAAAAAAAAGATGGTATCAGTTGTATATATTAATACAGGTAATTTCCCTTGGGTTTGCATTTGATACTAAATGGATTTAACAAAAATCAGATTATCTTCAAAGGTAAATGAATTATAATGGATTCCTATTGCCAGATTTCATAGAAGATGTGAAAGTTTAGGAGCAGAATAAAAGAATGTAGAACCCATGGGAGATCTGTAGGTCATGGGACTTGAGGAGGTTAGATATAATACCAGAGCCTTCAAATGCTTCTTTTCAACTTTGAGTGGCAGGATCTTGACTGTTCATCTGTGCCCTGTATTACATTTCCATAGAGGAGGCTCATGTTAGTATTTTTCATAGCCTTTTCTTAGAAGTTTTTGAGGAACAATTTAAGTTGTTTTTCTTTTCTAGGGTGTATATATGTATCCTATGGATTCACCAACCAAAAATATTTTAAATTATTCACACCTTTCTGCTATCTTTCCTCCAAGAGGTTTAAACATCAGGCAAGGCTGCCCGCTGCCTGTTTGAGCGACATAATGTATTTACCAGAAATGACCCATTGTAACTAAGCAAATGTCATGGCTGGCCTACTAGGTTTTTCAATGGTGTGTACTGCTTTCTGCTCCTATTTGATTTGAATTCTACCATAGCTGAAGTTGGATAGTTAACTCACTTTTCTAAACATAGGAAGAATTGCATTTGAAAATGAAAGCAGTTGTGAAATTTTGCAGAGCATCTGAAAATTCCCTGGTGTTTCAAAAGTTTGTAACTTCTTTGTGAATCTCAGCACTAGTACATTTCTGACCAAGCTACTGCAGCACCAAAGATAACAGTAGTTACAAGATGTTTTAAATTGTATTGTCCCGCAGTGCTTCTGGAGGTACTGTTTTATAGCTGCATCCCTTGAGGGAGCAGAACAGTGGTTTCCAAACTGTAGGTCATGACCCCAAATGGGGTTGCAACATCAGCAGATGGGGTTGTGATAAACATGCCCCCTGAGATTTCTGTGCCTACAGCAGGGTGTGGGGCTGGACCAGGTCTGAACAGGAGCCATCTCTGCAGTCCAGCAGGTGGGACCCATTGTGAGGGGGAGTGCCGCACCACCATGGCCACCAAAGTGAGGCATGGCAGCAGTGACAGCATGGAGTTGTGTGCCTGCTGCTGCCAGGTGAGCAGAGAGCAACTCAGCTTGGCAGCCATGGTGGCACAGCATGGCACTCCCTCCCCCCCACACTGGGTGCTGCTCACTGGGCCACAGAGCCTGTAGTGGGAGGGCAGCATGGCAGGGAGCCCCAAGCCTGCAGCAGGCAGCCCGCATCCTCCTCTCCCAGTGGGCTGTGCTCTAGCAGTCCTGCCTGTGAGAGAGGGGACAGAGCAGGGGTGGGGAAAGCCAGGCTCTACACTCCACTCTGGCTGCAGCAGGTGCTGCCTCTGGTGGGCAGCAGCAGGGGTTTGGGCACTGCTGGTGGGGGCATGGGGGTCTATGTGTGGGGAGCGGGTTGCACCTGGGATTTCAGGGTCTGTGGATTGAGAGCAAGGGGCCATGCTGAGAAAATGAGATCATGCTGAGGAAATGGAGTCATAAATGGGGTCATGCTAAGGAAAAGTTTGGGAAGCACTGGACTAGAATATACCACCCATCACGTGAGCTGGTAGGAGCTGGTGTGAACTCAGGAAGTGGGTGTAGGGTCCTGCCAACTCTACACAATCCAAGGTTTTCGCCACTATGGTGAATCCCCAGCTGTTGTGTTAAGGAAGCTTTTCTCACCCCGTTACACCAGGAAAACAATGCAGTCCATTTTTTATGTTATAGGATTCAGAATTTGGGGGCATTTTTTTTCTTTAGCGTCTGGTCTATTATAAAAGTTAAGAACAGGTATTGTCCAGTCTCTTGCTTTCAACATTACATTGAAAAATGGCTCTATATCATTGAAACTAAAATATAGAACAGTAATATGTGTGAGTAAGTTATAGAGTTGGGAGAAGGCATTCAAGTAGAATAATTAAGTTGCCTTCTTTTGTAAATTCTTCCCCTCCCCAAAAAACCCCTTCTGATTTCCAAAGATATTCTTCAGCTTTTATAAATTGTTTCTGCAAGAACAAAAACTGAACTGTTTTTTCTCTGTAGCAATGACTTAATTTGACAAAAATGACTATACTTTCTAGGATGAAGGAGGTACTCAGTACTCACTAAAACACATTTTTATTCATCCTTACAACAAACTTAATTTAAAAATTACCAGCTTTGCTCTTATTTTTATTAGATTGTATTATGTGTAGACCGTTTATGTTAGAGTGTTTTCAAATTTCCAGAAGGACTCTTCTTTTTTGTGAGTTTCTGGTTTTGAAATATAAAGAGGACCATTCAGCTGGGTTGGAAGAAGGTTTGAAACTCAAGCTAATACTGAAATGCTTTGGAACACAATTAGACTTCTAATTCATTCAGGTCAAATATCTGTTCTTTGTCCTTTGTTCCTCTGTCGTCTTTGCTGTCACATGTAGCATCTGAAAAGAGAGAGTGAATTCTTTAGAGAAGGATCATGCTTTCTAGCTACATACACAGAGAAAATTTACCATTTTCAATAGCATGTTCAAACATACTGTACTGCTCTGTGTGGGGTGCTTCCTAAACACCCTGCAGTATAGCCATGGTGGGCATATTAATATGGGAGCACGCTAATTGGAAATGTTATGCAACAGTGTTAATTAGCCCACCAAATGCAGGTAGCTACATTATGTCCAAATACCAAATGGAGGTAGCTACACTGGGTCTGTTGTAAGAAGCAGTCTATATGGGGTAATGCACTGCATTAGAAAGCGGTGATTCTGGGCACAGTAAGTTTGTCATGGACATGTGCCCTCTCTTTGTACCATAAAGCATCAAGCCTTCTTTTCGGTAATATAAAGTGATATCATATAATAATTATAAGATCTAATGCTTTTAGCAGAAACTGATACTATAATGTTCAAAGGCTGGCCTTGCCCTTCTACTTCATATTAGTTTTCTTTAAATGAAAAGTGCATTTTGGAATAGTCCTGAAACTTTTTTTTTTAGGTCCTGAATCTGCAAATCACTTAAGCATGTGCTTAAGGTAGTTAAAATTTTATCTAAATACTGTTGAAGCAGAGCTTTTATTTGAACAATATTTCTTAAACTAAGCCCGCCAGGGGATGGAGGGGGACTACCGCCACTGCTGGCCCTCTTAGCAAGCCTTGCAAAGCCGGCAGGCCAAGGCACTTAAGGGAGCCTACCCTTGCCCCAGCCCTAGAGTGAGCTGTGGGCAAGGCAAGGGCACCCAAGGGGACACTTGTATGCCTGTACACCAATGCCAGCAGCTTGGGGAATAAATGGGAGGAACTTGTCCTCCTGCTCAACGCAAACAATTATGATGTCATAGGGATAATGGAGACCTGGTGGGACTCCACCCATGACTGGACCATGGGTATAGACGGATATACCCTGTACAGGGGGGATCAAGTGGACAAAAGGGCTGGAGGTGTTGCTCTCTGTGTCAGGGAGAGCTACACGTCCCTACAAGCTGACATCGGCACCCAGGGTGAATGACTAGAGATCCTCTGGGTCAAAAATCTGTGGGGAACACGGTACAGGAGATACAATAGTGGGAGTCTACTACAGACCTCCCTCCCAGAATCAAGAGATTGACCAGGAGTTTGCCAGGGAATTGGCTGAGGCTGCACACTCCTGGTCCATGGTTGTCATGGGGGACTTCAACTACCCAGACATCTCTTGGGAAGAGCACTCGGCCAAATCTAAATGGTCGCATAGCTTCCTCACATGTGTGGATGAGCTCTATCTGACTCAAGAAGTCTACGGGCCAACAAGAGGCAAAGAGTTGCTTGACCTGGTACTGGCAACCAGGGATGACCTAATCAGTGACCTAACGATCGAAGGGAAGCTGGGTGACAGCAACCATGGGCTGATCACCTACACCATCCACCAAAAAGCTGTCAAGTCAGTCAGCAGTACAGAGGTCCTCGACTTCAGGAGGGCTGACTTTGACAAGCTCAGGAGACTTGTCGGTGAGGCCCTAAGGGACCACGACCCCAAAGGGAGGGGAATCCAGGAAGAGTGGTCGCTCCTCAAGGGTGCGATCCTAGATGCACAAGCTAAGGCTATTCCGTCTCGGAGGAAAGGCAGCAGGAGGACACAGCAGCCCCCCTGGTTCTCCAGGGAACAGGCAGTCCTCCTGCATCTAAAAAGATAGACCTACAAAGGATGGAGGACGGGATCCACCTCCAAGGAGGAATATACTGCACTGGTTCAGACCTACAGGGAGAAAACCAGGAAAGCCAAGGCTGCAACTGAACTCCAACTGGCTACAAGCATCAAGGACAATAAAAAGTCCTTTTTAGATATGTGGAGAGCTGGAGGAAAAGCAAGGGCAACATTGGACCCCTGCTAAACCAGAAGGGAGAACTGACGACTGACACCCAGGAAAAAGCCAACTTACTAAATGGGTACTTTGCATTGGTCTTTCACAAGTCCCACGGGATGCCCCTGCCCATTACGGGACAGGGTGAGGGTGGTTCCTTGCCCTCCATCAATGCTGATATTGTGAAGGAACAGCTTGAGAAGATGGACACCTTCAAGCCTGCCAGCCCTGACAATTTACACTCCAGAGTACTCAAGGAGCTGGCCTACATCATAGCTTAGACCCTGGCATGGATCTTCGAGAGCTCCTGGTGCTCTGGTGAAGTGCCTGATGATTGGAAGAAGGCCAATGTGGTGCCTATCTTCAAGAAAGGGAGGAAAGTAGATCCGGCAAACTACAGGCCCATCAGACTGACCTGTATCCTGGGGAAGGTCTTAAAAAAATCATCAAAGAGGCCATTCTTAATGGACTGGCTGATGGGAACACCCTGAGGGACAGCCAGCATGGGTTTGTTGTGAGTAGGTTGTGCTTGACCAATCTCATTTGCTTTTATCATCAAGTAACCTATCACCTGGACAAGGGGGAAGAGATTGATGTCATATATCTTGAGTTTAAAAAAGCCTTCGGCCTGGTATCCCATGATCACTTTTTGGCAACAATGACCAACTGTGGTCTCGGGTCCACCATGATCCGCTAGCTGGGGAATTGGCTCCGTGGTCGGACCCAGAGGGTGGTGGTGGTTGGTGGAAGTCAATTGTCATGGTGCCCTGTGACCAGTGGGGTCCCCCAGGGCTCTGTCCTTGGACCTATTTTGTTCATCCTCTTCAGTAATGATGTGGACACTGGAGTCAGAAGTGGACTGACCAATTTCACCGATGATACCAGACTTTGGGGTAAAGCATCCACACCTGAGGACATGGGGGTAATCCAGGCTGACCTTGACAGGCTCAGGAAATGGGCAGACGAGAAGCTGATGGTGTTTAACACTGAAAAATCCAAGGTACACCTTGGGAGGAAAAACCTGCAGCATCCTTATGGGCTCGGCAGTGCTATGCTGACTAGCACTATGGACGAGAGGGACTTGGGGGTCAGGATTGACCACAAGATGAACATGAGCCTGCAATGTGATGCTGCAGCTAGTAAAGTGAGCAAAACCCTGGCTTGCATCCACAGATGCTTCTCAAGCAAATCCCAGGACGTCATTCTCCCATTGTGCTTGGCCTTGGCCACAGCTGGAGTACTGTGTCCAGTTTTGGGCTCCACAATTCAAAAAGGATGTGGAGAAGCTTGAGAGAGTGCAGAGGAGAGATCATGCGCATGATCAGAGGTCAGGAAAACAGACCTTATGACAAGAGGCTGAGAGCTATGGGATTCTTCAGTCTGGAAAAGCGCAGGCTCAGGGGCGATCTGATGGCCACCTATAAGTTTATAATGGGTGTTCACCAGGATCTGGGGGAATGTTTGTTCACCAGAGAGCCCAAAGGGAGAACAAGGTCAAATGGTTATAAACTCCTGCAAGACCATTTCAGGCTAGACATAAGGAAGAACTTCTTTACTGTCCAATCCCCCAAGGTCTGGAATGGCCTGCTGCCGGCAGTGGTTCATGCACCTACTTTGAACGCCTTCAAGAGAAACCTGGATTTTTTTTTGCTGGGATCCTATGACCCCAACTGACTTCCTGCCCCTGGGGCAGGGGGCTGGACTTGATGATCTTCCGAGGTCCCTTCCAGCCCTAATGTCTATGAAATTTATGAAATCTACTTCAAAATAGGAGAAGCTGCCGAAAGTTTGGTACTGAGCTGATGAGACAATAATTTGTAATGAAGAGGACTGCTTTCATATTTATGTAGGAACAGTAAGGGCAACCCAGCTCTGTTGGGTCCTCTAATAGCTCAATAATAACAGATACTTTGGTGCTTTGCTTTGTTGTGATTTTTCTTTACAGTGTTTAGTGCAGTTTTCTTAACTTATTTAAGACTGATTATTAATTTCCTTCTGCACATAAAGGGGTCTGATGAGGTAACTTGAGGGAAGGCCCTTGATGCTTGAAAGCATATCCAGTAGCTTTCCAAATTCTACAGGTGGTCCAATAAAAGATATCACAAAAAATCACTACCTTTCATACAGGCTAGGGACAGAAGTTAAACATAAACTGGTTTAAGTGATCTGAAACTGATTTAAACCTGTAACGGAACAGAAGCTCAGTGCACATAAATTGACTGAAACTGGCTTAAGATAATATTGAGTGAATGTAGTTTCAGACTTAACTGATTTGGGTCAAACCAGTTTATGAGCCTTCTGTCCCAGAGCCCATCCTGGTTCAAGTTAAATCACAGTCCTCTAGCATCTCAGCATGCTTTCCAGCCCTGAGCTGGGCTCTGCTGTCTGCTTCAGAAAGCAGGGCAGGCTGCACCCCTCTGCTCCCTGGCTGGAGCAGTAAGGGCTGGCTGACCAACCTCCGACTGGTGCCTGGGGCCAGGGAAAGGGTTTAAACACTTCTTCCCCCACTCAAACTTATTGCTGGCTGCAACTGTGGACTACAATCCCAGAGGCACCTGGAAGCAGGAAAAGGATGTGATGAGCAGCCCTGCAGAGACCTGCTGCTGTGATGCTGGACTACAAATCTCAGAGACCTTGGGGGTAGCAGGAAAAGGAAGTGAGCACACAGCCCAAGAGCCATGCTCTAGCACCCCCTAGCGTCTGGCCTGAGCCACTGCAGGCAGGTAGCTGCATTTCTTGAATCAAAGGTAAATGTCCGTTCACTTGTATTTCAATTTAATCTGTGCAGTTTAGACTAACCTGTAAAGACTAAATCAATTCAGCCACAAGCTTTTTGACTGTCTGTATCTACCCACATTTATTGGACCATCACAGCTACAACAACACTTCATCCCTACTGAGATAACCACATTCTGTCTTATTAAATTCCTCTTGCAGTTTTAATGTTATATGATATCTTCTTCACCACAATTCGGACTCCAGAATCTCTTCTATTCCAGATTGTTCCAATCTGGAATGTTCTGTTCCAGATATATTGTGCAATGTCCTTCCTCTGGCTAAGGAAATTTGAACTCACATTTTCTACCATATAGGCAAGTGTCTATAAACTACAGGATATTCTAGAATAGGTTGCTGTCAATATCTTCTTTTGATGCTGCTCAGCTTTGAATGAAATACTTTACTATTAATTCAACCAGAGACAGAATGAGACTGTTTCTATAGTCGGTTGGTCTAGTCAATTACATGGAGGAGGGACAAGTTGGGTTCAACTCTTGCTGCAAATAAAGAAATATTTTGAGAAGCAGAACAGCATGAAGAGGAAAGTGAGAGCTGCTCATTCCAGAACTCCAAATAACAAGGCTGTCCAAGCAGCAGCTTGTGGGCCACATGCAATCTGTGAGCAGTTAACATGTGGTCTGTGTGCCCCAGTGGCTGTGTCCCCCACTGCCATGCAGCAGGGATGGGCCCTGGAGTTCACACTCTGCTTGTGCTGCCTACGTAGTGGGGGATGGCAGGGGGGAGAGGGACATGTGCCACTGCCACAGCCTACACACTGGAGGTATCCCAAGAGGCTTCCCCCACATGGTGCATAGCCTGGGGACCACATACAGGTGCCACATGTAGTCCCCTGAACACAACAGTTGGACAGCCCTGTCCTAAAGTATAGTAGATTACAGTCTTGTAAGATGAGAAATGTGGGTTCCAATCTTATCAGTTACAGAAGGGACTTGAATCTGAGCCTTCCATACAATGGATGAATGTTCCTTCCATGATTCCCCCCCTTCTTTCTCTGTTTTTGTGAATCTAGCTCAATCTGGTTTTTTTTCAGCAGAAATAAATAATTTTAACTTGAATTTGCAAACAGTTTCAGAACAGCTAAACTGCAGTTTTTGGTGAAAAAATATTTGCCAAAAAATACTCAGCATGACACATAATATGTCACATGATAAACTGTTGGAAAATATCTAAGCAGTAGTGATGAGTGCAGCATAAGAACATGAGAAGAATAGAAAGAATGGATAGACTAGCCCAGCCCATATACTAGCTAGAAGGATAACAGTGTTTCACTCCATGGTTGTAGTAATTTTAAAAGCTGGCTAGTATTATGAGTGGTGTTAAAACCATTTATCATTGTTTGCTGAGCAATTCATTTGATGTTCCATTTACCATATTGATTACATAGTTTTCCCTTTTTTCTCCTCCCCAGTAAATGTCATTCCCTATTGTTTCCCATTAGGAACTCTTGTATACCTTGAGTATGTCATTAACTTTTAGAGCTATTTGTCCCCTATAGAATAAATTGCACTCATAGTTAATGTGACACTTTTGTGTGCATACACCCTGAAATTTCGAGAAACCATGCCAATGCTGTTGTAAGCAAACAGACCGTGCTAAGAAATTAAGTGAAAAACAAAGTAAAAAAGACTTGGGTCCATCTAACTGACAGCCCAAATCCTTCAGCTAATTGAACTACTACCACCCAGTGTAATAGCATATGTATACATATTATGTATGTAACATGTATACATATTAGCAGCTAATGTAGACCGAGTGTAATTAGTATCCTCCTACTCTCTGCAATCATGTTTTACTTGCACAAAGCTTTCTTAATTGGGTATTCTGGGAGCTCCTCATATGTGATTTGAAATGGTGCTCATATTATAATCTTCAGTGTTACAGTCCTTTGCTAAGGAAAGAAGACAGTACAGTTTTGAGAAAAACTTGGTCAGTACTTTTAATACTCAAAATATTATAAAGTCTCCATTTTCATGCACAGCCATGAGGATTTTTTATTCATTATTTCAGTACATTGATGGGTGTTCTCTCTTACTGAAAGCTTGTACACTGAAGTTCCCTTAGTTCAGAATGAATCAGTTTATGGGGTTGAGCACAATTTTTCTTTTCTTTTTATATTCTTAAATCAAATACATGAAAATTGAAAATGAAACTTTCTCCAATATTAAGTATATATTTTATGTGTTTATTCTATCTTCTGGTCATCTCTACTATAGATGCTTGCTTACTTTGCAGGTATTGGCAGTGATATATTGAGACATATCCAAGCTTTCAAGTCACTGTTAGAATCCACTGTTAGACTGGATCTTGGGCTTTGAGACCTAAGGCCAGTGTAGCAGCTTGTCTCCAGATGTCGAGGGTGGGGGAGTTGGGGAAGGGGGGGAATGCCTAAGAGGACTGGAAAGCAGTCAACTGGAGTTGACCTAAGACATCTGGTAATGGTCCTCATGATGCTGTTAAGGCTGAAATCCACTAACTTAGTGTGCATGCTCTGGCCCCATACTGGTGCAAAGTACTCAGCAGGAGTATACTAGGGCTGTGCAAAATTTCACTGACTGTTTCGTTTTGATGATGTTTCAACTCATTTCAAGCTTGAAACAGCAAAATTGAAATGAAATGAAGAGCTTTGAAACAGCCTTGAAACAAAATTAGGGCAGTTGAAATGTTTTGAAAGTTTTGAATTTCAAAGCTGAAGCTGGGTTTGCCTGCAGAAAAACAGAAAGTAAGAAGAGGGAGGGGGAGAAGGGGGGAAGAAGGGGGAAGGACTGCTCTCATATTGACTGTGTAGCTGGTAAGTGACTGTGATCCTTCCCTGGGGTTCCTTCCAGTCCCAGTGCTCTGGGGGAGAGATGGAAAAACAGCATAAAAGGCAGCATTGTTTGAACTGGCCTGCTTTCTGCCTTGGGGTCTGACAGTTACTGAGCTATCTCTCAGCAGCTCAGGAGCACTAGACAACAAAGGCTACTACTAGCATTGATTTGAATGATTTCCTACTTGCTAGCCTAGCCTAGCAAGAGGGATTCCAGTATACCTTTTTCTTTCTTCTAGATCCTTTTATTTTATTATTATATTAATTGATTTATTCTTTTCAATTTTATAATTATATTGGATATTACACTACACAAGTTAATTTATATAGGAAGGGAGATACATTTATACCTTGTGGCATAATTTATATAGGATGTATACCATAATTTATATAGGAACGTGGATACATTTATATATTTGCACAAGAGGGAAGGCATAGGCTGTGCCTCTGCCTGCTGAGGAGGGGGAAAGTGCAGCATCCACACATGCACATGCACCCCAGAAGCAAGTGGGTAGTGTGGCCTGGGATCATTTTGAGCTGGTAGATGATCCCACGTACACTATCTGCCTATACTGCTGAGCCAAAACCAGCTGAGGCAAGGGAACAAAACACATGAGCACCACGGGGAAGCTAATGCATCTCTGTAGGCACCATCCCCTTGCCCTTGCTCCTTCTCAGCCTTGCACCAGTGGAAGCTTGCCCAAAGGGAAGCCCCCCCTCTCACTCCAAAGCTCCCATCCCCAAGAAGCATAGGCAGGCCACCCTGGAACAGTGGGGGAAAGGTGGACAGAAAGTGGGGTGTGTTGCAAGGGCAAGTGAGATCACCAAGAGCACTGGGGAGATGCTTGCTGTGGATGGCCAGCTCTTCTCCTTAGTTAAGCGGCCAGGGTTCAGGTGGCTCATGGCGCTCATGGACACATCCTACCAAGTGCCTGCATGCACCACCTTCATCAGGAGGGTGGTACCCTCCCTGTATGAGACATGCAAGGAGTACTTGAGGGAGGAGCTGTGCAAGGCAGGTCTGCAGGTGGCCTTACACTTTACCTCGAATATCTGGAGCAGCCGGGGTGGAGATCACGCCTACCTCTCCCTCAAAGGGCATTGGTGCAACCAGTCAGGCCATTGGTGGGCTCTCTTTCAAGCCAAGGTGATAGAAGAGTCCTACATGGCAACAGAGATCATGGAGACCATGAACCACTTGGTACAGGGTTGGCTTGTTGGACAGGGTGAGCTCACCCACAGGTTCATGGTCACCGACAATGGGGCCAATATGGTCAAGGTGGTCTGTGATGCCAACTTTGTTGGCATCCATTGTGTGGCACACAAGTTCCACCTCATTATCAGGGATGCCTTGGAGGGGGCCAGGGCTCTCAGTGGCGCTGCCACCACCACCAGAAAGCTCATTTTCAAATGCAGGAAGATGGCAGGCTACTTCCACCGGATCATCAGGGGCGCAAGATGCTGTGGGACAAACAAGCAGAGCTGAACATCCTGCAGGACAAAATCATGCAGGATGTGGAGTCTCGGTGGAACTCCACATACTTGATGCTTGAGAGGCTGGTGGAGCAATAGAAGGCCATCCATGAGATGGCCTTGCTTGGAGAGATTGGAATCAGTGGGCCCCTTAGAGCTACATGGGCTACCATCTCCCAGATATTGGTGGTCCTCAAGCCCTTCCTCGAGGCCACCGAGACCTTCAGAGCTGCCAATGCCCTCCATAGCCAGGTGATCCCCATAGTGAGGATACTTCAGAGCCAAATGTAGAGCTTCCAGGGGATAAATGTTCCTAGCTAGGGCAAGCCTCTCTCACCAGATGTCCAAGCACTGGTGAGGCAGCTGAAGGAGGACATCAGGAAACAGCTTGATCCCTTGTGGTCCAGTATGGTGTGACCCAAGGGTGAAGAGCAGTGTATGGAGCAGCCAAAGCTTGAATCAGTGGATGGAGGTGCTGGTAAAGACAGTCATGGAGGCAGAACAGCAGAGGCGGGGGGACGTGGAAGAGGGCGATCCACTGTCCCATGCTAGCACTTCAGCCACCATCCAGTCTCCTTTGTCCACCACAGACACTACCAATGTGGGCCAAAAGCCTGGCTTCCATGGTGGGGTCCAGAGGCACCAGACCAGAGGCACCTTCTGGGCGCCGCATTTCAGAAGGTATGTGAACAGCATTGAGAGGGTCCAGAGGAGGGCCACTCACATGATCAGGGGCATCAGGGCAGGCCCTATGAGGAGAGGCTACGGGACCTGAACCTGTTCAGTCTCCACAAGAGAAGGCTGAGAGGGGATCTGGTGGCCTCTATAAACTTACCAAGGGGGACCAGCAGGGAATGGGAGAAGCCCTGTTCCCCCGAGCACTACCAGGAGTAACTAGGAATAACAGCCAGTCAGTAATATCTTTGGGTCTGTATTCTGAGTTGTAATCTTGTTCCTGTAGATATGTAAGGCAGGCTTGGATGCCATCCTGGTGTGGGATGTTGGTATATAGGCTGGTAACATCCATGGTGGCTAGGAGTGTGTTGCTGGGAAGGTGGTCTATGTTTTTAAGTTTCTGTAGAAAGTCTGTAGTGTCTTGTACAAAACTTGCTCTGTGGGTGACGAGC
>NW_005842679.1:738827-751944 GCF_000455745.1 Alligator sinensis | reverse complement strand
TGGTGGCGCGTGTTGCTGATTATTTCATTGTTCATTCTTTCCCTGAAGCAGTCAATGTAGCGGTCAAGGTTAGGGTTTCATCCACTGTGAGGTGTCCAATCTGATGGTTTTTGGGGCTTTTTGGCATTGATCCTTTCCTGAATGTTGTCAGAGGATGAGTTGTTGGGAGTGGGTTCAGTTTGGTCGTGGAAATATTCTTTGAGGCGCAGGCATCGGAAGAATTCTTCTAGTTCTCCACATTGAAGTATTTTATTAGGGTATTTTTCTGGACAGAAATTTAGGCCTTTAGAAAGGACAGATTTTTCAGTTTTGGTAAGCATGTGCGTGGAGAGATTGATAATATTTGTGGGTTGGTTGCTGCTTTCAGTTTTATCAAGTCTGAGGTTGGAATGTTGTAAGGTGTTGGTGTTGTTCCTCTGATGGTTGTTTCCTGGCTGGGGAGCTTGTTCTTGGAGTAATTTGTTCCATTTCTTCTTTTTATGTAGGATGAATGCTGTAGAAAGTTTTTCATAGTCTCTTTGTATCCACCGTATATTGTCAGGGAACATGCATGGAGTTCTGTCTTTTAAGTTGTTGTAGTATATGGTGATTTCCTTCCTGAGTTGGTCTCTTTTGGAGTAGAGTAGGTGAAGTAGATGATTTCTAAGCTTCCCTGAAGTTCTTCTGCATAGCTGTGAAGCATATTTGGAGTTGTGTGTAGTAGAAGTGGCAGTGTGAAGTTTTTGAAAATTTGCAGCAGCCCAGTTGGTGCCAGCAAGTTGATGGATAAAAGCGCCTCTGTTGTTAACCTGACGCTGAACCCCTTCCAAGTGCTGGTGATACAGAGTCAGGCCCAACTTGACTCCTAAATAAGTGATGGTGTAACAATATTCAAATTCACCTGGAAGCAATACAGATGCAATAGTGAAAATCTCTGCCTGGGTTAATCATTCTGTTTGAGAAACATAATATTTTAACCAAGACAAAGTGTCACACTAATGCAGATCTCCTTTATAAATTCACAGCTGTTTGGGTGACTCTGCACTGCATTGCACAGTGTCATATCAACATAGCTATATAGCATGTATGACCTAGCACAGGCTGTTTTCAGTGGGTTGAATTCCAATGAGCAGTATTGCCCAAATGAATTCAGTTACAATCCATTTGAGTGCTTACCTTGTAATTTTTTGGGGAAGAGCCCTCCTATCCCACTGAGTCCAGTCCTGTGCTTGTTGCAGGCAACCTAATTCTATAATCCTGTTTATAACCTAATTAGGTTTTTTTCATAAAATGTGTTAGCTGTTTAGACCCACTACCCCTATTATTAATTTATTCCAAAACCCCACTGATGGTTAGCAACTGCCCTAATTTTCAAGATTGCTTCTTCTGCAAAAAGTTTTAAGCAAGCCTTTCAGTTTTTACTATGAAAGTAGTACTTTGGTTAAGTAAAGGATGGATCTCTGAAATTTTCATTCTTTGGACAATTTTGTAAACAGAAGATCCTCTAGCAGGCCATGTCCTGCAAGAAGCTTGATGCTACAAACCACTAGGAAAGTTTCTACATATCATTGTCGCCTATACATTATAACCTGAAGGCCATTGATTTGTCAACAACGCATGCTTGACAGCGTTAGCAAAGCTTCTTCTTTTCCATTTCAGGTAGAATTGTTCTTCCAAGTTGAAATATGGTTACTTGATGGTTTGCTCTGTCAGAGAGAAATTTGATCTCAGTGATGGTTTAGTCTCTCAGATTTGAGGAAAATGTTTTTTCTACGTATAAATCTTTGGCTGTCTTATATCCTACTCAGGTTGTCAAAGTATCACATCAGGATTGAAGGAAAAGCAGCTGGTACCTTCCCATTATTCAAATATATAGTAATGACAAGAACAGGATGAGCATAACCTTAATTGAATTCAAAGGCTGCTAAAAGTCCTTACTGGCTTCCAGTGTTGTAAAAAAATTAAGTTCCTTGAAGATAATACATTATAGCAGTGTTCCTTACTGGCTGCTGGGAACAAAGGACAGTGGAGACAGTCTGCAAGAATGATATAATTATTGGATTGCAGTAGCACAGAAAGAGCCTAATTGCAATCAGGGTCCCACTATGCCAGTTGCTTTACAAATGCCCTAGAACATACAGAGCTTTCCAGGTCATTTCTATTTTAATATATAAATTTGTGATGATGAAACCTCAAAACACTTGTAGGTTTAGCATGAACTTAGATGAACTATTACAAAGCCTCCATGAACCATAAATTTATCTGAAATTTCATGAGATAAACCTTTCGTGATGTCCTTTGCTGCTAGTACTGGGTTCTAGTAGCAATTCTAGAATTGCTGAAACCAGGAAATTATAG
This sequence comes from Alligator sinensis, assembly GCF_000455745.1. Taxonomy (NCBI): domain Eukaryota; kingdom Metazoa; phylum Chordata; order Crocodylia; family Alligatoridae; genus Alligator; species Alligator sinensis. Next base: position 749,607 of record NW_005842679.1, on the reverse strand, counting down.
AAACAAACTAACTGGGAATGGGCCTAGTCACTGTCACTTTCTCAAAAGTGTGTCTACACCCAGAACTGGGGTTTAAACCTTAACTTCTTCCACAGTTGTGCAACAGAAAAGCTCAGATCATACTTCTTTCCTGACCTTTGTTCCTTAGGCCCAAATGGACATTTCAGTGCCTTTGTCTCTAGTTAGAACAGGGGTGGGCAAAATAAGGCCCGCAGTGGACTCTATTTCAAGCAACCCCTGCAGTGGCAGCTTCTGCTGCCACCAGACCAAACCCTACTTCCCAGGCACCTTGGCCCTTTCTGCCCTGCACCCACTGCTGGAGGAAGGCTGTGCATGGACAGGGTGCACAGCCGGGTGGCTGGAATGGGGCCACGGCCAGGAATGAGACAAGTGGGCTCTGCATGCACAGGCGTGCAAGGAGCAGATCTGCCCTGGGTCTGCCCCAGCCCCACACTATCACTGCCCCAAGATCCTGGCCATGGCCCTGGCTCCAGCCCTGGACAGATCCTCACCCAGCCATGTGCCCTGCCCGTGCAGCTCCTGGTCAGTCTCCATGGAGACTTAAGGATCTTGGGGCAGTAAGAGTGTGGGACTGTGGCAGAGCTATGATCTGCTGCCCACATATCCCAGTGACAAGCACAGGTTCTGGCTCCACACTGTCACTGCCCCAAGATCCTGAGATCTCCATGGAGACTGGCTGGGAGCCATGCCTGGGGTGAGAGCTGGGATCTTAGGGCAGTGAGAGCATGGGGCTGGGGGAAAGCCACGATCTGCTCCCTCCATGCCCCTGCCAATGGAACCCATGCCTGTTGCAGGGGCATGTCAGCAGTGGATCGTGGCTCTGCCTCGTCCCTGCACTATCACCACCTCAAGATCCTGGGGTTTTCCTGGTCATGGCCCCATCCCAGCTGCCAGCTGCATGCCCTGCCCATGTGGGTCCCACCCCCAGAAGTGAGTGCAGGGCAGACAGGCTGTGGTGCCTAGTCAGCAGGGCTGGGTCCTGCAATGGAAGCCAAAGGAGCCACCACTGCCAGTGCTGCCAGGAAATGGAGTCTGGCTGCAGGTGGATCTGCCATTTTGCCCTCTCTGGGTTAGAATCGTACTCAGTTGCTAGTAATAACTCTGAATCTTACTACAAGTGATTACGGCTGGATTCCAGTACCGTGTCTTAATGTCTATCACCCTTTTGCACAGACTAAAAAAAAAAAAAAATTATTCTTCAGACATCAAATTTAGCTTATTACAACCAACATTTGAAAAGTGGCCTCTGATTTCTGACTCTTCAGCTTTTGAGTACTCAACTTAAGACAACAAGGCCTTGATTTCACAGCTTTGCATGACCCAAAAATGCCACGGCCAGGAGTCCTGATACCAGGCACTGTTTTCAGCCAAGATTGGCTCTTATTTAATTCTTTCAGTAGAGAAGGAAATAAAGTCTTGTCCATTCTATGTGAGCAGAAGCATTTGTCACCTTTCATTAGAGAGGTGTTTTAATTCACTGTGTTATTTCACTGTGTTAAATCATTATTATCTCCATCTCCTTTGGCACTACACAATGCTAGGTGCATTGTGGTAGCCCACAAATGCAGGGACCAAGCAGGACATTTTAGCTATTAACCTTCCCTGCTGCCAAGGGCAATTGTGAAATGTTCGTAGTTTTAACTTTTCAGTTTTAACTTTTCAGCAGAGAGGTTTGGATTTCAATTGTCAAGGAGGTGAGGGGTATTATAATACTGGCTGAGCTTTGTATTGCTGTCAGATGTTAAGGATGTATGAAGGAATCAAAACTTGTGGCAGAGATGATAGCTTTTATTAGACCAACTAGATATTTACAAGAAAATGTCTTTATTTGCAATCTTTCAGGCACAGGCACATCGGGCATAGGACTGCAAAGATTATAAAAGTTCTAGGTTGTATGAATATTTTCCTTAAAATAAAACCAGTGAATTATAATTTTGCCAAATTTTATCTATTCAGGCTGCAATGTTCCTTCCCTGTGAAAAATTGTCCTGATTCCATCAAACCATGAGCTTCGGAATGTCACAACCCAAAGTTGTGGTTTTTTGTTTGTGTGTGCTTCGGCACCGCTAAATTATGTTCCCGCTAAATTGCAGCTCCTTTGCACAGTGGAGTTTTCTGCTGCAATAGGAGAACCCGCGTGCAAAAGAGTATTTCCCGCCATTTGTAGCCTTCTTTGCATAGTGCATTTCTTTTGCATCATAGTGATGCACGGTGCAAAGGAGTTCCCGCCATTTGTATTTAGATTCGCGCCACATTATTGGCCAGATCTAAATTATGCCCACGTGGCAGCTAGCTATTGGCTTGGGTAGCTTCCACCCAAGCCGGAGAGAGAGACAGAGAGAGAGACAGAGAGAGAAAGCCGGAGAGAGAGAAGATCTCTAAGCGATGTGGACCCTTGCGGACCCAACGCGTCTCTCTTAAGAAGGCAACAGAGGTCTAAACGGCCTCTGGCCTCTCCCCGTCGCCGAGCGCAATCTTAGACGTATCCCTATCCTATATACCCAATTTTCAAACCCACGGAGTCTTAACAGCTCCAGGGGACCTGGGAACCAAACAGGACCCACGGAGATTCAGCCACTCCGTGAGGAAAGAATTGCCGAACCCGCGGAGCCTAAACCACTCTGGGGTCAAAGAACCGAGTTTGTCAGAGTCCTCCAACGAGGATTCAAGCGGAGCTGCGCCTGGAAAGCTGTCCAGCTTACACTGCGACCACCTTGGGTGTAAGTAAATAATCTTTTCAATCAACCACTACGCCTCCGTAACTGATTCTAGCTCGCGCGTACCTTACCGCCCCGCGGTTTTCTCCGGCCCCGCGTGCCCGGGCTGCTGGCCATAGCCTGTGTGCACAAAGACAGGCCCAGCTCGCACATGCGATCGGGAGCCGGCCCGTACACGGAAAAGCTCAGTTTGTACCTGCTCAGTACCGAATCTGTTTGAGATCGGCAACTGAATTTTGAGAGGACTGTGTCTGCACTGAGCCTGCCTCATCTCTTCTTGTTTCTTACATGCTGATTGGATTGTGTATGACAGTGGTAGCCCACAAATGCAGGGACCAAGCAGGACATTTTAGCTATTAACCTTCCCTGCTGCCAAGGGCAATTGTGAAATGTTCATAAGAAATTCAAGCAGAAAGATTCTCTGCTTTCCTTTAATGCCTCACCTGCTGAAGCCAAGGCAGAGTGGAGGAAGTCAAAACTTACTTCATTTCAATGTACAATGGTAAGAAATCAGGACAGGAGGAGCACAGATACAGAACTGGAGAAGGGGCTAGAGGGTGGAGAATTGAAACAGGCTAGAGGGTGGAGAAGAGAATGAGTTGGGAAACCGCAGTTGCAGAGCGGGAGATCAGACAGGACCTGGATGGAGTCTGTGTAAGAACACAAGGGGAAAAGGTGTCTGAGTAGAGGATTAGGGAGAACTGATAGACACTAAAAAGCAGAGAATTTAGGATTAAGGAAAGGGTGCGGGCATTAGAAAGACACTGAGGAAAAAGTGGGAAAGACTGGGAGTGGAAAGGAGAGAAGGAAACAGGGTGAAGGCATGGGGACAATGAATCTAGAACACTTCCTTCCAGACCTTGACCTGAACCCAGGAGTACTGAGACTCTACATTCCTCTGCAGTCAGCAAATAGCTGTAAAGCCTGTTTATAAAATAAAAGCCTTAAAATATATAAACTATTAAATATAAGCCTGTAAAGCCTTATTTCTTTTTGGTGAGATCCTTGAGATCCTTTAAGGGGTGCTATGCAATATTAGCACTGTTACATATGTAAGCATCTACATGTGACTCGCAAGAAAAACCCAGAGGTTTCAGATAAGAATCCATAGTGTCAAAAACAGTCAGATCTGTTGTAGTCCTTCTTTGCAAGAGAAAAACTGCTCTCTTGCTGTATTTACTCACACAACACATACCACTCGTTCCCTAAAAATTAGTCTTCCAAAACTGGGAAGTATGTTTTCAGGAGAAGCTGATTTCCTGCCCCAAATTCAAGTATATAGTGTTCCTTGCTTTAAAAAAAGCTTCCTAGCTTCCTTGGTTTAAACCCAAAGTTTAAAACCAACTGGCTGGCAGCAGCAGTGGCATTTCTATTCAGAAAACTGAATAGAATCAGTTGATGTAATGGCTTATTGCTCTTTACTCCACAGGTGTTAATGGCCACCTTTTCTTTTTAATGGTCGTGATGTTCCACTAATCCAGATAACCATTTTTTTTCTGGCATTTTTTTTGTCTTTTAGCTACTCCTGGTCTCTCTTCTATTTTGCAGCCCTGCAAACTGTTTTTAGCTATTTTCAAATTCATAGATCCACCTAGGAAGACCATTCTTCAGTAGCAGCTATGGTTTCATCTTCTGGGTAAGCAGGAAAGGGAGGGTGAGTGAGCTGAAGATTAGGCTCTGTCTCTGATCTGTACAACCATAACTTTTTCTTTATTCTGTCTTCCATAAAACAAGATGCATGTCTTATTTGGGCTTATGTGGCATGAAAGAAAATACAATGTTTTTCCTATAGTCAAAAATGAGTTACAATTAAGAGCTGACATTTTCTGAGGGGTGTTTTGAATCTAAGTTTAGGTGCCTTAAGTCTAAAAAGACTTGAGTCTAAGAAGGCTTGAGAATCACCTAATTAAGTTATAAATTGGTGATTCTCCCTTGGGTGTCATGGCATCCTGAGGTGTCTTGAGATCCTTTCAAGAGTGCTGTAGGGTGCCAGCACCCTTAGGTTAAGAAACATGATTCACAAGATTAAACCCAGAGATTTCAAATAGAAATCCATAGCTGTGCTCTTTCTGAGTTCCTTGCAACAGAAAAACTGTTCTTTTATTTTTCATATTTTTTTGTAGGCAAAAAGAGTGAAAACTAAGATCTGGCAGTTTCCAAGGGGTGCCTTGAATCTAAAAATGTTGTGAACTACTGGTATAAATAGACATAACAATTGTATCAATATCAACTGATACTGGTATAGCCCTTAGGAGGTACCTGTTAGGCTAAGTAGAGACAAAGTTGAGGCTGAATCAGTTCAATCTTTGCAGTTTAGTCTAAACTGCAGAGATTGAATGAATAAGCAAGTGAACGGACATTCACTCTTAATTCCAGAAATGCAGCAAGGTGCCTGCAGTGGCCCAGATCAGAAGCCAGAGGTGGGGAGAGAGGGCACTAAAGCACACCTCCCTGAAAAGCTGGAGCAGACAGCTTTTGCCAAGGCTAGTCCACCCACCATGCAAGGGAAACTTGTGGGGGAGATGCAAAGCATCCTAGGATGCTGGGGGATTGTGAGTTAACTTGAATCTGGAGGGGACCTGAGATAGAAGTTCAATAAACCAGTTCAACCTAAATCAGTTAAGTCTAGTACCACATCCATCCAGGTATATCTTTATATACCTGTTTATATGTAATGTCTGTCCCTAGCCTTACTGTACAATTAGCCCTGTGTTTTGCTCACACATAGCACTCTAGGAGCATGCAGAGTTATAGTTACACCGTAACACCTAATGTGTGCAGCTGAGCAGCAACTCCCCCTCTCCTTCTGAAAGTTTCATCTTTCCACAGGCGTAGTTTAAGTAAAAGAAATAAGGATTAGCCAAACCAGTTCTCCCATTGTCAATATAAGCATTTTAGCATTTGCCCAGATCCAAAGTCTATAATCGTTTTTTACCTTCTCTGTTAAGACCTCTACTCCACCTACCATCCCACAGCCAAGCATAATTCTAGGCCGGAACAGATTATGTTTACTGGCAAGGCTAATGGAGTATAAAAATTCAAGCCTGGTTTTTTCATTGCACCTGCTGTTTAAATGTACCAGCTACTCACTGTTATAAATATAGCTGTAGGCTTTTTCTGCACTCCAAACAAGTTATTAAACTGTGAAATGTAGGATCAGAAAGGGAGGGAGTAGCACTGTTTATGAAATGCTGTTTACATTTTTAAAATATAATTTCAGGTGTTCCAAGAACATTATTTTGAATGATGGGTGTGAGATCATTTAAAACTAAGCAATCTTAAACGTCTTATTCAGGCCTTCGTTATACGCTGCCTAGACTACTAGTGTCCTCCTCTGGTCTCCCTTCAGTACACAAAAAGTCATCTTTGTCAGTTAGGTCAGTCAGATCACTTCCCTACTTTGAATTTCTCTGCTAGCTGTGCCCAGACCCTGTACTCAATTACAAGTTCCTTGTCATCACTTTCAGAGATCTCCATGACTTTGACAAGTTTCATGTTGTTAGTTATCTTTGTGGCTCTGCAGGTGCCAGGCTCTGTGCTGAATTAGCTGAGAATATTCATGTGGGTAAAATTACTTGTGCATCTCAAGTGTTCAGGGATGGACCTTAGATTTGGATCAAGAGAGAAAATGTCTCCTGTCTTGGGAATTTTTTTTCATCATACTGTATACATACACATTTTCTCTGAACTATGGAGGCATGTACAATTCTTATAGTTCCTACATAAAGAGCATATTTAAAAGGTCTGTTTGAATGCTAAAGTAATATAAATAAACTTTGTGGTCTTATCTGAAATAAATCCTTTGAGGTTGGCTTACTGTTGCATATAGCTTTGATTTAAAACCAATAAAAACAACATTAAATTCTCTTTCATGAGCTCAACTTAAGAGCATTGCCTCCATCATATTTAAAATGAAGGGACTGAGGACAACAGCCAGATACCTAGCAAAATTGAAACATTTTTTTCTTTTTTTTACTACGTCCCTTTTAAATTATCACATGTAAATTTTCCCTTAGATATCCTGTATGCTGTGCAATCTAAGTTCTTCTGATAAAACTGATGAGAAAAAGTTATACATATAAAACTTTCTTTACCCCCTAGGTTTGAGATGCATGTTGTTATGCTTTCCTTGAAAGTCATATTGTAAACAAGGAGATATATGTTTCCTGCACTGGGGGCATGTGTAGATTTTTAATACTAGAGGCAAAGAATTATCTTTTTGAGCAAAGAATTGTGGTGTGCTTTTTACAGTCAGTGAGACCTTTTCACACTGTATTTGTAAACTCTGTCCACAAATGAGTACGCACAGATATTACATTTAAGCTGACCTAACTAGTAAGGTTGACCTTAAAATAAGCTGCATGATCTTAGACCGGTTGTGGCAAATGTTTGCATGTACCTCGTGTGTTGTAACTTTTATAAGAACCAGAGACAGTACTGGAATAATGTTTGAGACCCACAGTTCATTATTCAACAGACCTTAATCAGCAAAAGTGTAACAGAAAAAAATCCCTGTAAAATCAAATCACATGATGTATCATTTAGAAAATTCAAAATTTTGAAATGCCATTAGCTCTGAACTGCTTTTTTTAAGGATTAAATGAAGCAGGGAGAAAAATTGTGTAAGTGGAGAGGGATAAAGAGATGATCCAGGATGAGCCTGAGGATTTTGCAGATTTGTCTACATTATTAATGATCTGGTCATTACATCTACCCACATAATGGGTCACTTCGTCAGCTACTACATATTGGTATAGTTCCATTTACCCTATTAATGGGCATTTCATTTTCACTTAGAAAAAAGAATAATATACCTTTCTTGTCAGATCTTCCATTGGTGTAGCTCTGCTAAAGGCAATGGTGTTTCATCAGTTTAAAAGCGCAGGATGCGGTGCATAAACTATTATTTTTGTGATACATGAAACTTGTATTTGAAACATTGCTTTTACTGCTAGCAATGTACAGCATTAATGTATATCTGTAATTCTATTTCTCAGGTAGGAAAAATGTTTGTTTTTTAGTAATGTGAGCTGTAGTAACATATGCTACTCTTAAATGGATTGAAACTGCAATTACATAACAAAATAACAAACTGGGGATGAAATCAGTGTATCATCATTATCATATGTTTTGATCTTTGCTGATAGCCAAGTATAGATTAAACATAGCACTTACGGGCAAGGGTAGATTGATGGGGATGCTACATTCACATGGATATGCCCCTTATTATATGAGTAAAGCACCATACATATTCCAAGTAGCTGTACAGGGAGCACTGTGCAACATGAGTTGCTTGACTGGGCAACATTAGTTGCTTGATCACATATTCTGTTTTGGTTAGAGAATCTGTTGCAAAAATTGGCTGGCAAATGCTCTTTTTTCTCACTTCCAAGTTTGTGCCTTCTTTCATGCTTGTAATCATTTCTTTAAATCTTTGCCTCCAAGAAACCACTTTTTAAGATCCATATTCTTGTCACCCTCTTTCAAATTATTAATCTATATCTTGCCTTGAGTTTATCTGGTTTTATTTGTTGAACCTCTTAGTTAAAGACAGAATGTAATGTTTCCTTAGAAAATGAAACATTGGTAATTTATGGCATCTTGTATATTTTTATAATGCCCTGAATAACATGCCTGTAAGCATGAGCTGATCTAGGATTTTTTGAAGGAGGGGTGCAGCACGCCACTCCTCGGATCAGGCATAGTTGGAGCCTCCAGGCCAAGGGGGCACTTCAGGGAGCTAGACAGGGAACAGGCACATGAAGGGAGAAAGTGTACACTGCTGTTGCTGCTGCCACTGCCACAGTCCCTGGCTGACCCAGGCATGAGCAGTATGCGGGGAAGCTGCAGAGCCACTCCTGGCCCACATTGGGGAGGCAGCTGCAGCAGGGTGCTACACCCAGCCAGGGATAGTGCAGCGTGACATAGGTTGCTCCTTCCAGTGCCTGCTCCTTGCATACCCTGTTCCAGGGTGTCTCCTGCTGGCTGGGAGTAGGTGCTGGAAGAGGGAACCTGTGTGTAGCCACTGCTGTGCTTGACTGAGCCTAGCACCCCATAGCTGGGACAAGGAGTGGTTCTGGGGTTCCCCCCTTGCCTGTGTTAGCTAGGGACAGCGGCAGCAGAAGAGTCCAGGTTCCTCCTTCCAACACCTGGTCCTGACCAGAGGTGATCACAGAGGGGCAGCAGCAGGAAGCAAGTACAGACGGAGGAAACCTCCTGTCTGCTGCCTTTTTTGTTCCTGGCAGATTGTGGCACCTCACACAGCTGCTTCCTGCAGCCCACAGATGGAGTAGGGCAGGAGCAGCTCTAGGGCTTCCCCTGTGCCCAGGTCAGCTAGGATCAGCAGTGGCAGAAGGGCAGTACTGCATTCCCCTTGATCCACCCTTGCCTGTGTAGCCTGGGTGTGCCCTGTCCTCCAGTGACTGTGCTGGGGGTCAGGCAGGCTGCTGATGGAGGGGCTGGCTACTAGAGCAGTTCCCTCTCCTCCCTAGAGAGCCAGGCTGAGACCAAATGCTTGACTATATACAATTTATTACTATAATAAATACATATACTTAAGATAAAACATGAAATATTTACAATAAAGCTTAGCATATGACACTACATATAATATCCCACAATCCACATAAACTATATATAATAATTAACACATTAAACAAGATAGTTAAGGTTACAACATGATAAACACATATGGGGAATCAACATATATAACCCAAATAAGTTAATAATAATATTCCCTAGACCTACCAAGTACAAATACAAATATACATATTAATACCTTAAAATCACATGAACCATATAAACTCCCTTAAAGAATACCCATAGCTATATAGACCTTGACACACCAACGATCACCCAAAATAGGGAGTGCACTCAGTACCTCCCCAAGGGGTTTCCTTGGAGCCCCTCCCCTGTAGAACCCTGGGATGTGGACACGCACCTCCCACAATGGAGGGTGGAGGCAGCAGACCCTCCTGTCCCATGCCTGCCTCCCCTGTGGGGCCCACTTCCCCAGCAACTCATGCTTCCTCTCTGAAGCATCCAAGGCTCATCCCCTGGGCCGATCCCATGAGAACCTCTCTCCAGTGGCACCTTCTGCTCCTCTCGATGGCCTGGCATCCTGCACTGGGGAGCCCAGGGCTCTCTCTCTCTTGCAGGATCTGAACCCTTACAGCCTCGCACCAGGAGTCCTTCCCTTTCCCAGGCTGTGCTCTGGGCACCAGGGCTCTTTTAGTTAAAGGTGGAGCTGCACTGTGGGGCTCCAGTCAGTCGGCCTAGGACTGGGGCTAACTTGAGTAGCCATGAGCTTTTCCCAGGGGGGTCCTCTGTGTGCCAACCTGCGCACCAGATAAGACCCGAGCAGCCACATGCTGCTCCCAGGCCAGATTCTCCGTGCGCCGATCTGCACACCATGTGGGGCCTGAGGAGCCTCAAGCTGCTCCCAGGGCCAGCTCTCTGTGTGCTGATCTGCACGCTGACTGCCCAGCCACTTTCCAGGTTCACAGGCTCAAGCTGCCTCGAGCGGTCCTAGAGCCTGATCCCCATGCACCGATTTGCGCACCGCTGAAGCTCAGGTGGAGTCACTGGACAGCCATCTCCAGAGCTCCTCACTCCTCACCATCCCTCATCGTCTCTCCCCAGTGGGCCAAGCACACTCCCCTTGTATACTCTTCAGGGCCTCCACCCCCGAAGTTCTCCAGACCTGGCTGGTGCAGTTCTGATTCAGGTCCAACTGCTCCTTGCCCCCTCCTTTTGGAAAGGGGGTCAAGCCCCGGGTCAAGCCCCGCCCAGGCCCCTACTTGGCCCAGCCCCCCCAGGGAGAGAGAGAGGAGGGGGGGTACTCTCCTGTCCCCCTCCAGTAGGGCAGTGTCCCCCAAATCCTGGGCAGGGCCCCCTTATTGCCCTAAGAGCAGCTTCCTCGACGGCAGGCCCAGTGCGCATGCGTGCAGTTTAAAAGGGCCCGCCGACCGGGAAAAAAGCCCAGTTAGGCTCGGAAGCGGCGAGAGACGCGCGGGTGAAAGCTCGCTGCGCCCCCGCTCCCC
>NW_005842679.1:725072-736758 GCF_000455745.1 Alligator sinensis | reverse complement strand
TGATCACCTTCACCATCCGCCGAAAAGCTGGCAAGTCGGTCAGCAACACGCAAGTCCTTGACTTCAGGAAAGCCGACTTTGACAAGCTCAGGAGGCTTGTCAGTGAGGCCCTAAGGGGCCGTGACCACAGGGAGAGGGGAGTGCAAGAGGAATGGTTGCTCCTCAAGGGAGCGATCCTCAATGCACAAACTAAGTCTATTCCATCTCGGAGGAAAGGCAGCAAGAGGGCACAGCAGCCCCCCTGGCTCTGGACTGCAGGCACCAGGCTTTTGGCTTGCCAATGCAGAAGAGTCATGATGATCACCAGGGAGCCTGGTTTTCTCTGATTTAAAAAAATCCCCAATTTTTGGTTTAAAAAAGTAACCCCAAATCTACATTTTTCTGTGATTTAAATGACACACTACTAATATATAGATAAATATATAGTGGTGTTTCATTTTAATCATGGAAAAATGTGGATTTGGGGTTACTTTTTTTAACCAAAAATTGGGGATTTAAAAAAAGTACATAACATGGCAGGAGATGTGATTGTTGGGATCAGGGCTCAGATCTCATGGCACCTTTAAATGAACATATGCCAAGGACCTTAGGCACCCAGGTGCGAATCTAATCCACTTTGTTTGGGACTCTGAAAAATATTAATACAAAAGGTGTATGGGTCCTCCTCAGGTTTCTTGTGGGTCAATCTTATGGGTATGGTAATGGTGTGTAAAAACAATAGATGTGTTAATGGATTTTCAGGACTTGAACAGGATGAAATAGAATCACCCTTAAGCACCTAAGTCCAGTTAGACACCAAATAGGTGGAATAGAATCTGGCACTAAATTGATCATGCATTTCATGATAAAATTAAGGGCTCTCCTTGTCTACTGCATTATCCAGTTTTATTCTGGTGTAAATCAAACAACTTGGTTAGGTTTATAAAAAGAAAGTGTGCTAAATTTTGCTTCCAGTTACATGAGGGAATAATGGTATAATGTGTATAGCTTTAATAGATTTACTCCAGACGTACCACTCTGTTACTGGAACAGAATTTGAATCCAGGGTTAGGGACAGAAATTACACATAAACCAGTACAAGTGATCAGAAACCAGTTCAAATCTGTAACAAAACAGAAGTTTAGTGCACATAAACCGCTTTCAAAATGGTTGAAACCAGTTTAAGGTAAACCTGGATATAGTATCAGACTTAACTGATTTATGTTAAATCGGTTTATTGAACTTCTGTCCCAGATCTCTCCAGAATCAAATTAACTCAGGGTCCCCAAGCATCCCAAAATGCTTTGCACCTCCCCTGCAAACTCCCCCTTATAGGATGGGTGGGCTAGCCTTGGCTCAAGCGGACTGCTCCAGCAGAACAGAGGTGGTGTGCTCTAGTGTCCCCCAGCTTGTGACCTGGGCCACTGAAGACATTTCCAGAATCAAAAGCAAATGTCTTTTCACTTGCTTATTGATTTAATCTGTGCAATTTAGACTAACCTATGAAGACTGAATTGATTCAGCCTTGGGCTTTTTGACTGTCTGAACTTAGCTCAAAAGTGAAAGATACCCTTTAATAATAAGCATAGGTAAAATCCTGGCTTCATGAAAGGTAATGGGAGTTTTGCCAGTGAGGTCAGGGGAGATATAACATTAAATCAAAACTACAATGAAATTTGCTACTTTTCAGTATCAATATCAATACTAAAATACCCTACATTTATAGGGTTGTACATTTTCCAAAATACTGAAGTCCTGTTAATAGATAGTGACCCAAATCATCCTTTCTGTCAGTATGGAAAAAATGTTGAAAATTCAGGCTTAGTGCTCCTAAAGCCACATAAACCCCTCAATAAGTAGGAGAGATAGGGAAGAGCTAGTGGCAGTGGTACAATTGCCCTGAAATCACTAATAGCACCACCTATTTTAATTCTACCCCCATAACCATAGTTTTTGATCATGTCCTAAACAAGAATGGATATATTATTATCCACACTTTACAGATATGTGTGTGTGTGGAGCGGGGGGGAGCAGGTAAGATGGAGGTTAAGGGTTGGATTGACTTCTACTGGGAAGGTGGTATTTAAAATATCCTGCCATAAATGACTTACCCAAGATGACAGTGAACTCCAGAGGCATAGCAAGGCAGCAGGATGCCCAGGACATCAGTGATTCACAGATGCTATTGTGTTATTGGTGAAGCCACAAGGCTGCAGTGGCAACTGCTATTTCTCTACCTCTCCATACCCCCTACCCCTCCACATACACACAACGTAATACTTGGGTCTGGAAACCTAGACATCCCACCTTCATTATGCTACTGATGAAGTCAAGTGGTTGGGCTAGGAATTGCATTTGCAGTTCCTGAGATCCTGTTGAGTGCTTTGCCAACAAGATCATCCATATTATAATTACACAGATGCAGGAATAAACCAAAATCCAGAATATATTTAATTTACAAAAACCATTTCAAACATAAAATATGACCCAAGCACTTCAAAATGTTGGTAAACAAAATGTCTCATTCTGTTGAACAGTTTCCATATTGCTCACAAATGATCTGTCCATAAGTCAAATAGTGCTAACAATAAGTGAGCCCAGCAAGTCTGGTATAAAAATCAATTTCACTGACTAATTTCAGTTAATCAGTGGCAGTTCTTCTGATACCAAACTAATGGAGTTGCCCTGAATAGAAATGTGTATTATATTAATGTGCATTTTCTGCATGCTTGATCCCTTACTCATGTCATCCATTCTTATAACTTCCAAGATTGGTTACATAGAAGAGTTTACAGAAATGGGCTCATTTTTTCTAGCTACAGGCAAATCTGTGCCAAATTACATATCTGGCTGATGAGGAATTTTAAAAAATCATTTTGATAACTTTAAATTGTTGCAACTTTTTTTTTTGTAAATATGATCCTTTCATTTCTTTTAGCACTTTATTTTTAGGCAGTGAATGCTTTTCAAAAGCATGAGAAAGAAATTAAATAGAAGTAATTTATTAAAATGTTCATTTAAGGAACCGGTAGTTTCTCTGTCATTATGTTGTAACAATTTTAATGTTTCTGGTATTTAATCAAAGCAGTGCATACTTGTCTGGTATACTTTCATTTTCTTATGTGTAATGCATTGTTTTTCCCTTCTGGCTGGCTGATCCTCATAATGTATAATCATAATAATTTTCACTTCAAAATACATTTTTGTATTTTATTGTTTTTTTGCCTCCAGGCCCTAGCTGAAATTCTGGTCATAGACCATGCTAGTCACTGTACTTGCAAACATCAAAGCTAGGGACAGAAATTACTTATAAACCAGTATAAGTTATCAGAAACTGGTTCAAATCTGTAATAAAACAGAAGTTCAGTACACTTAAACAGCTTTCAACATAGTTGAAACTGGTTTAAGATAAACCTGAAAGGATGTAGTATCAGACTTAACTGAATTAGGTTAAATCAGTTTATTGAACTTCTGTCCCAGATCCCCTCCAGATTCAAGTTGACTCATAGTATTCCAGCATCCCAGGATGCTTTGCACCTCCCCTGCAAGTCCCCTCTTGCTGGGTGAACAGGCTAGCCTTGGGCCAAACTCTTTGCCCCAGCTGAGCAGGGAGGTGTGTTGTAGTGCCCCCAGCTTCTGACCTGGGCTACTACAGGCATGTGGATGCATTTCCAGAATCAAAAGTAAATGTTTGTTCACTTGCTTATCGGTTCAATCTCCGCAGTTTAGACTAACCTGCAAAAATTGAATCAATTCAACTTTGGCTTTTTGACTGTCTGTACTTAGCCCAAGAGACAGCCCCAGTCTCAAATAGCTTATGATCTAAATAAACAAGACAGGCAAAGGATGGGGAAGAAAGAAGTATTGTAAAAGATGAGTGAAAAATGAAAAGCTTTGTTTTTATCCTCAGGGAACTGTAGAGCTTCATGCTTTATTTTTGACCCAATTTGAGATGAAAATTCAAAGCATTAAAACTCTGTGCAGAATGAATCTGGAATATTAGAGGATATGGCTACATAACATAATGTTGGGCTGTGCAGAGATGCCAGAGCTAACTCTGAATTAGCTCTGTTAAGAAGCACGTGGGAAGAACACTGCACTGGTTTAGCATTATTGTTTTCAGTACACAGCCAGATTATTCAGAGCTAGCTGTGATATCTCTGCACAACATTGTATTGTGTAGTGCAAATGTACCCCATGTGTTTCATTCTTAATTTTTAATCAAAACAGAATGGATTGTATTAGGTTGGCTTGTATAAATCCCTCTATCAACTCAGAAAACATCTCTGACAATGCAATGCAGACAAATATAAAACTAAACATTTTGTTTTGATTTTTCTCCAGAGGAAAAAATCTCCTAAACCTATGTTATCCCACAAAAAGTCAGGTTTTAGGAATCAGATATTAGGAATAAGGACATTTTTTGTCCAAAAATGTTGATCAATTATAGTTATCACTTTTAACACAGGAAAAGTTGAGCACAAAGAGGTAAAGGCCATGTCTATACTGATAGGTAGGGTCAGCCTTAAAGTCATCATCAAGTCAATACATGACACCCACTTCATGCACAAGAAACCCCAAGAAAGCAGTCCTGCCCAACCCTAGAAGTAATACTGAACTTCCTGGGCAAGAAGCTTTCCCCTCCTCTGCTTTATAGCTCACCCCTTCCTGTAGCTTGTTTGGAACTTACTTGCATGCTGGAGGTCTACAACACAGGAAGTTCACCAGCAGTAGTCCCACAATACCTTATTTCTTTTGCATTTTTTTGCAGTGTTCTCATTATGATGACTAGGTTTCCTTTGGTAAGAACAGCTCAACTGATGTTGCCCTCTACTTATATCAAACCTCTTCTCTTTGAGATCAGGAATTTAATGATCATTGAATTAACTGCAAAGCAAATTGAGGTTCAAAAGGAAGGATGGTCTTGTGAACTATGATTTGGGACATCTTGGTTACATTCCTGGGTTTCCTGACTTCCTGAAAAACTCAGTTAGTTTATCTTTTCTTCACTTCCTTATGCGTTAGCAATGATGCTTCGTTTCTTTCACACTTTGTCTTGCTTTACTAGACTGTATGCAGGGCTTCTTACAATGAAAACTTGATCTTTATTAGGGTGACAGATGCTACTGTAATATACATTGTTGCCATAACATAATACTATATAGTATATCTAATGTTGTGAACCTGTTCCACCTGACATCTGTGACCTCTTACCTATTATGTGCAGTATCAATCTCAGAGCTATGCCATGAAAAAACTTTAGCAAGAGCAGGGGAAAGGAACAAGCTTCCACAAGTAAGCTACTTCCCTTGCTCTTTGCCCAGTTCCACTGGCTTCTGCTCCCCTCTATTCACTTGTAGTATTTTGCTATCACATTAGAGAGCATGATTTCAGCAGAAGGTCCTAATACAATTAGTGCAGTAATTTAGTTATATTGGTCACTGTTAAAAAGACAGCAGTACTTACTTTCTCTTTCTGAGCCTGAGGGGAAAATCTTCCCAGATATCACTGCATGATTGGTGGCTGCATCTGCCAGCATTTTCATGGCAACCATTGCAGGTGTGATTTACAACATAAGACCATTCAGATGCCAAGATTATAAAATATATGACAACATGGGGTAAATCCTTGTAGCCAAACAATGTTTCAGAACAGGAAAATTGCAGGAATGGCTATAAAGAGCCCTGCCATTATGGTTGGGGGCAGGGTTGGGGAAGAAAGGCAGTTATATCCCCATGTGAATAATCTTTCCTGTTGCTAGTACTCTCCCAGAATATATGCTGTAATAGGGTGGCAGTGTTGCATAGTGGTGATTATTTCAATGTTCTGTAGTGATATAACCATATAACTCACTTTATATTAGGGCTGTCAATTAATTGCAGTTAACATATGTGATTAACACGTTAATTGGTTCTTGCAGTATTTCTTTTAACACATTAATCACTCATGTGGTTTTGGAGCCTGCACCTGGGCTCCATTCTGCTGCCAGCTGGGCAGCACTTGCAGTGCAGAGGACCTCAGGGCAGCCCAGCTCAGACTCCAGGCAGCTGCAGCAGGGGTGGTGCATGCACAGGCACAGGCACAGATGAACAGCTGCAGCCTGCACATGGTCAGGAACACAGCATGGCTGCATGTAGAACAGTGCCCAGCAGGTAAGTCGGTAGAGGGGAGGGGTGGGGGGGAGAAAGAAGGGGTGGGGGGGCAGATTGAGGGCCCCATGATGTAGGCAGAAATGGGGTGGGGCAGTGAGGGAGGTCCCCACAGTGAGGGAGGGAGAGGGGCAGGTGCTGGGGTGAATGGGGTCCTGGGGCTGGGGTGGGTCATGGGACAGACATGGGCGACTTGTCCTGGGCATAGCGGGGTGTGGCCCCTTGCTGCAGAGTGCACTCCTGGAGAAACAATGGGAGGTATGTGCCCCCCCAGATTTGTGCGTGGGATGGAGGCAAGGGGCTGCCCGCTTGCAGGCTGGGACTCTGCACCCTGCTTCCTTTGCCCTGGGATCCATGTGCTGGCTGTGCTACGTGGCCCCTGCCCACCTAGCAGTGGAAGGCACAATATAACATCAAACAGCTCTTGGGGCAAAGGCAGCAGGGCACAGAGCCCCAGACCACAACAGGCAATTGACAGCCATACTTTATATACATTTCAGTTAGAAAATATACATTTTTAGGGTTTGAATGTATTTATATAAATAAACTCATGGTCCACCAGTTTTGCAGCTAAACCCAAAGCTTACTTTTCTTTGGCATCTGTTCCTGGAACTGCAAGGTTAGCTGAAATATTAAATTGTAAGCTCATTAAGGCAGATGTTGAGTTGTAGTTATGTGTATAGCACCAAACAAAATGGGGCTTTGGTCTGTCACAAGGTGCTTCTGCAACACAAATAGTAAATAAGAATTTTGGTCATGCAGTCTACAAAAAGAACCATGCTGCTTCATCCTAGGTGAGTGGTCACTATCTGCAATGGGCAAAAAAATATACTTTCTTATGATCATATTGGAATTTTACACTGAATTGAGCATTCACCAAGATCCTGTAAATCTGCAGTTGGTAGATTTCATTACTCAGCCTCTGTGTGGAAAAAAAAATGATGGAATACATCTGAACAGAGCCAGTTTTCATTAGCTACAGCAATAATCTACTGGCTCTGAAAATTTGGCATTTTCAAATATAGCCTAAAAAAATTGATGTTGTACTTCTCTCAATTTAAAATTCCTTCCTGATAACCATGGTAACCATTATAGCTTAAAGAAAATAGCTTAGAGAAAATGTAAGCTTGTTTTAAATTAACTAGTGGAAAGTGAAACAGAAAAATGTTATTAAAACAGCCTAAAACAAGTAACTATTATTCCTTATGATCATCTAGTACTTAACAGAATCTTTATTCTTCACTGGTTTATATTTATAACTCCTTTTTTCTTATCCCAAATGATATTCAGTTACCGAGGTAAAATGCCAAGAACTGATTTTGCAATGTGTTTTCTCTAAATTAGTGTAGATGTTGGGTAACATTATCAAAAGCAGCTTAATAACTTAAAAGCTTCAGAAAAAATGTAAGTGTGAGATCCCAGATCTTTAAACGTATAGGTGCCAAAAGCCAGGTCTAGAGTGCTATCAAATTATGCTCAGGCACCACTCTAAAAACATGTGACAACACTCTGGACTAGAAGCAATGTAACTGTCTCTGTGCTGCTGAACATGCACAGCTGAGATTTAGGGGAAGTTTGCTCCCACTCAGTAACACATCATTGAAATGACAAAACCTTTGGTACAGGAGATGACCCATGCATGGTATGTTTGAAGGCACCATTGCTTTACAGGGTAAGTTTGTCATTTAGACATGGCCTTATTCCCATGCATTTCGATGGATGTTAGCATCTCATCTGCCTTGCCATACTTATAAATCAAACAAGGCTTGCCATTGCATAAGTAGGAATGTTGGTGTCCTAGGCAGAGATGCCAGAGAGTTGGCGGGGGAGTGAATACTGAGCACCAGAGAACTAGGAAATAGAGAGACTCAAAAACCCTAGCTGTACTGCTCCAGTGCAGACTCCCCAAAGGCTGTTGTTCTCGCTCCCCCTCTTCCACCGCTAGTTATGCTGCTCCCATTAGGTGCCTGAATACCTTCATAAATCTGGGTCACAAGTGTCCAAGAACAAAATCCAGTTTGGTCCCATAAGCACCTCCAATTTAGGTGTTGTAACACATTACAATTAGGCATTTGGCCCAGCAGGGCAATTCAAAGAAACATGATTTACCCAATGGACTTCCTCTTCAGTCAATGCAGAGGAGTAGGCACCTCCAAAGTCTAGTTCCGAGTTCCTGCACATTGAGTAGGGAGCTGCCAATAGGAAACATTAAGTACAACAGGGTGTCTGAACCCCCACCCCTCTTTGGAGTTTAGCAGCCCAAATTGTGGGCACAAGCGTCTGTCCAGTTGAGATTCAGAGTGCTGTGCCTTCTTTTGAAGGTAGACACATAATGAAGTAGAACTCACTGGTCATGCCCATCTTTGGTGTAATAGCATCACTCATTAGAACACTCAGCTAACATTCAACGTTCAGCAAGGGACATGGGCTCTTAGGCCCTTCTCAAAATGAAAGGACTAAAATCCACAGCTGCCATTGCCAAGGAAGCTGTCCTGGGTGCGAATATTCTTTACCTATCCTATTGAATCTATGCCACTGTGTAGTAAAGAAAACAGGGTTCAGGAGGCCAGGGGGAGAGAGAGAGAAAGAGAGAGAGCGAGCAAACAAGAAGAGACATGACTCTATGGCCCATAGATTAGATTATTCCTTCAGTAAGGGAAACCATTGGATTCTGATCCTTGTTCTCAGAATTACTTCTCATAGATTCATAGAAGTAGGGTCGGAAGGGACCTTGTAGATCATCAAGTCCGACCCCCTGCCCTGGGCAGGAGAGAAAACCGGGCTCGATGACTCCAGCCAGGTATATGTCAAGCCTCCTCTTAAAGACCCTCAGGGTAGGAGCCATCACCATTTCCCTTGGAAGTTGGTTCCAGATCCTAGCCACCCTGACTGAGAAGTAGTGCCTTTGGATGTCTAGTCTAAACCTACTCTCTAACAATTTGTGGCCATAATTCCTTGTTACCCCAGGGGTGCTAGGGGAAACAGGGTCTCTCCCAAACCATGCTGGTCCCCCCTAGTGAGTTTATAGATGGCCACCAGGTCCCCCCTCAGCCTTCTCTTGTGAAGGCTGAACAGGTTAAGGTCCCATAGCCTCTCTTTGTAGTGTCTGCCCTGCTGTCCCCAGATCATGTGGGTGGCCCTCCTCTGGACCCTCTCAATGCTGTCCACATCCCCCCTGAAGTGTGGTGCCCAGAACTGAACACAGTACTCCAGCTGTGGCCTGACCAGTGTCGCGTAGAGTGGGAGGATTACCTCCTTGGCCCTGCTTGAGATGCATCTGTGGATGCACAACAAGGTACGGTTAGCCCTACTGACCATGACCTCGCATTGTCGGCCCATGTTCATCTTGAAGTCAATAATGACTCCAAGATCTCTTTCTGCCACCGTGCTCTTGAGAAGGGAGTTTCCCAGGTTATAAGTGTGTTTCTGGTTCCTACTGCCCAAGTGCAGCACCCTGCACTTGTCAGTATTGAAACCCATCCTATTTTCATTAGCCCACCCCTGTAACCTGTCCAGGTCCTGCTGTAATCTGTCCTTCCCTACTAGCGTGCCCGCCTCACCCCAAATCTTGGTATCTTCAGCAAATTTAAACAGGCTGCTTTTTACCCCATTGTCCAGGTCACTAATAAAGAAATTGAGCAGTGCGGGCCCAAGGACCGAGCCCTGGAGGACTCCATTGCCCACTTCCCTCCAGGTAGAAAAAGCCACATCCACCACTACCCTCTGAGTACGACCCTTCAGCCAATTTGCAATCCATCTGACTGCATAGGCATCAGTGCTGCAGTCACCTAGTTTTTTGATGAGAATGGGGTGGGAGACAGTGTCAAAGGCCTTGTTGAAGTCCAGAAAGACTACATCCACTGTGACACCTGCGTCCAATGCTTTTGTGACCTGATCATAGAAGGCAATCAGGTTCCCTCTTATGTCCAGTGAAATCATGTAAAATGATTAAACAGTACTTAGAGTAGAAATTGAATTCTAAGACCAAGGTGAGGGGAAAGCCCTCATCACCTTGCTGTAGTCCTGCTTAGTGCTCTTGCTCTCTCTCTCACACACCCACACACAGTGTGTGAATTTTGCATTCCTTTTTGCACGATGTCATGGAAGGAGAAAAGGATGCAAAGTAGTCTACAGCCTGGAAAGTGAGGCTCTTTCTTTGAAAGTGGGAGATATGGATATAAATCCCCTCAGGTCTTCTCTTTTCTCTAACCACTGAGCCATTTCGTAAGAGATGGGTGGCACTTCCTCAGCTGTGGAAGATCAGGGGGAGAAGATGATCAGGGAAAGTGTGGGTCCTCTACTGAATAGAGGAGGCAAACCTAGTGATATATGATGTGGAAAAGGCTGAAGTATTCAATGTCTTTTTCACTTCAGTCTTCACAGGCAAGGTCAGACTACTGCATCTGGCATCACAGTTTGGGGAGGAGGTGAGCATCCAACAGTGGTGAAAGAAAAGCTTAGGGACTATTTAGAAAAGTTTGATGTATACAAGTCCAGACATAATGCACCCAAGGATCCTGGGGGAGTTGGCCAATGTGACTTCAGACCCACTGGCTGTTTTCTTTGAATTCAGAGAGACCTTGACAAATTGGAGGATTAGACCAAAAGAAATCTCCTGAGATTCAATAAAGAGAAGTACAAAGTCTTGCACTTAGGGTGGAACAATCCCATTGACCTTGGGGCTAGAGTGGACAATGAGCTCAAGAAAGTAGAAGGATTGTGGGTTAGGTTACATGGAGGTCAAGGAGAAAGGGATTTGGTGGTAGGGGTCTGCTACAGATCCCCACACCAAGGGGAAGAACTAGATTTGGGGCTCCTGAGGCAGCTCTCAGAGACCATTAAAAACTAGGGAGGCGGTAGTCATGGGGGACCTAAACTACCCAGACATCTGCTGGGAGATGCAGGCAGCAAAGTCCCACCATTCATGCAGGTTCCTATCCTGTGTACAGGACCTCCATCTGACGCAGGAGGTACATGGTCCCACTAGGGGGAATGTCTTGCTGGACCTGGTATTGGCAATGGGGGATGACATGGTAGGAGACCTACAGATCGGTGGTCACCTGGGGGAAAGTGATCACCAAATAATAGAATACATAATAAGACATCGAGTCGGTAAGGTAACTAGTAGGGTAAAAGTGCTAGACTTTAGGAAAGCTGATTGCAATGAACTCAGGTGTTTAGTCAAGGATGCACTGCAGAGTAAGAGTTTTGAAGAGACGGGAGCCCAGGAAGGGTGGCTGTGCCTTGAGGAAATGATCCTTCGGGCACAGAGGGAGATGATCCCGATGCGGGGAAAAAGGGGGAAAGGGGCCAAGAGGCTTCCTTGGCTGACCAGAGAAATCCAGAGCAGCCTACGGGTAAAAAGGGGGGCACATAAAAAGTGGAAACAGGGAGAGATTACTAAAGAGGCATATACCTCCTCTGCTCGCGCTTGTAGGGAGGCAGTTAGACAGGCCAAAGCTACCATGGAGCTGAGGATGGCATCCCAAGTTAAGGATAACAAAAAATTGTTTTTTAGATATATAGGGAGTAAAAGGAAGGCCCAGGGTGGAATAGGA
>NW_005842679.1:718735-723570 GCF_000455745.1 Alligator sinensis | reverse complement strand
TCAAGAGGAGGTTAGATAGGCATCTAGCTGGGGTCATCTAAACCCAGTACTCTTTCCTGCCTATGCAGGGGGTCGGACTGGATGATCTATTGAGGTCCCTTCCGACCCTAACATTTATGAATCTATGAATCTATGAGCCAACAGCGTGCCCTTGCTGTGAAGAAGGCTAAGACTGGGCTGCATTAGTAGGAGCATTGCCAGAAGATCAAGGGAAGTGATTATTCCCATCTATTTGGCACTGGTGAGGCCACATCTAGAGTCCTGTGTCCAGTTTTGGGTCTCCCTCCTTCCCCAACAGAAGGAATGTAGACAAATTGTTGAGAGTTCAGTGGAGGGGAACCAAATTGGTTAGTGGGCTAGAGCACATGACTTCTGAGGAGAGCCTGAGGGAACTGGGTTTAGTCTAGAGAAGAGAAGACTGAGAGAGGATCTAATAGCAGCCTTCAACTATCTGAAGGGTGGTTCCTAAGAGGATGGAGCTAGACTCTTCTCAGTGGTGGCAGAACAAGGAACAATGGTCTCAAGTTGCAGCAAGGGAAGTTTAGGTTAGATATTAGGAAACAAGTTTTCACTAGGAGGGTAGTAAAGCACTAGAACAGGTTACCCAGAGAAGTTGTGGAATCTCCATCCTTGGAGGTTTTTAAGACCCCGCTAAACAAAGCTTTAGCTGGGATGATCTAGTTAAGGATGATCCTGCTTTGAGCAGGGGGCTGGACTAAATGAACTCCTGAGGTCTCTTCCACCCTTAATTTTCTATGATTCATGTTCTTGAGTGAAAATGACCTTGGCTGCCATGTAGTATACCAGAAAATGCTCAGTGTGCAGTAGATCATGGCTAAGAGATTGGGTTTCTTCAGAAAATTTGGACAGAGATTAGGAACCATGCACCTTCATTCTGGACTGAAATGCATCTTAGATTCAAGGTAGTGGCTTAGCTTTTCAGATTGGGGTGCTTCTCCAAGTGACCATTCAGGCTGTTATTTAAGAGGTTAAAATCCAGGATTTCTGTGGTTGCATTCTTTGAAATGCTTCTAGTTCTGTGCACAGAACCAGAAGGGCAGAAGAGCAATCTCAGTCCGTAGATTGTATAAGGAGTAGGGATTTAGGTTTATTAGGAACTAGAAAACCCATGGGGACAGGAGAAGGTTATTGGGAAGATTTTGCAATTTAGACTGGAGGAGAGCTGACAAGTGTGGAAGAGCACATGGTTCTGATTGACACATCCCTTGGAGAGATGTCATAAAAACTGTGTATCCTATTAAAGAGGATAGGAAAGTAGAAAACATACAGGAGATACAAAGGAACAGTCAAAACAAATAGAGGTAAACTTGACACACAAGAATAGGCAAGTAGATGAGGACAAAATGTATTAGTGCTTCTGTACAAATGCTAAAACATAAGATGAGTGAACAAGAATGCCTATTATTAAATGATGACATTGATGTAATAGGTATTTCAGAAACTTGATAGAAGGATGGAAATCAGTGGGACATATTAATACCAGGGTACCAGTCATATTGGAATGACAAAATAAGATGTGCCAGGAGGGTGGAAGTGGTAGTGCTATGTAGAAAGAAAGTATAGGCTCAAACAGCATCAATATTATAATTTAAACAAAAGATACTGTACTATGAAATCCCTGTGGATAGAAACTCTGTGCTTAAATAAGAAGACAGTAGAATTAGAGCTATGATCTTGACCATCTGATTAAGACAGAAAAAGTAATGCTGAAATGCTATGGGAGCTTAAAGAAGCTACAGAAGCATGATCCACAGTAATACTGGGTAACTTCTATTAGTCTCATAGATATTGGATAAATGTTTCATCAGGGTGTGATGCAGAGATAAAGCATCTATGTCAGTGGTTCTCAACCTTCTTGGACTTGAGGCACCCCTCTATAACTTTTGTAAATTGAGTGGCACCCAGTTTCAAAAACTAATTTATATATTACATAACTTACCTCCTTGCAGAGTGGCTAGGCAGTTGGGGCAGTGGATCAATCAGGCAGGGATAAGCCTGAGACTTCATTTATTTACTTAGATTCTTTGCTTATCTCTTCATATCTAGCTTCTCTCTTCATACCCTGCAGCACCCTTCAAAGTATATGGCAGCACTCCAAGGTGCCCCAGTATCCTGATTGAAGATCACAGGTCTATACAGTATAAATGACTGCTTTTTAAAGAAACTAGTCCTGGAACCAATTAATAGAGAAGAAACTTTTGATTTACTTTTGAGTAGCACACAGGATCTGGTTCAAACCAAATCTGTACATATACTCTGGAATAATGATCAAAATGTAATTAAATACAGCATCCTTGCAGGAAGGAAGAGCAGAAAATATCTACCACAACAATTTTTAAGTTTAAAAAAAATTAGGATTTAGGGAAATTTAAAAAGCTAGAGGGCCAAGAGAGTGCAAAGCCCACAGACAGCCTAGAGATTGTTTAAAATCACCATATTAAAGGTTTAGGGTACATGTCAACTACAAATTAAATAAAGCACTAAACAGTTGGAAAACATACCATCCAGCATGAATTAATAGCCAAGTCAAGGAGAGGCCAAACAGCATCATTAAAAATGGATGCCATGCCCTAAGGAGGGAAGTAGAGAGGTACATAAAACCTGGCAAGTTCAATGTAAAATTACATAAGGCAAACCAAAAAAAATTGACAACCATCTTGCTAAACACATAAATGTTAAAATGAGTTTTAAAAAATTATATTAGGTGCAGCTAATATACCAGATGACCAGGTGGAAAAGGTACACTCAGGGAAGATAAGGAGAGAACCTAAATTAATTCTTTTATTGTTTTTTCCTGCAGTGGATGTTAGGGATTTCCCCGCACCAGATTCATTCTTCTTAGCAGAAAAACATAGAGAGTTGGCTTAAAGTGAAGTGACAAGGATTGATGTTTTAGGCCAAATTGATAAATGTATAAGTCACCAGGTCAATATGGTACTTAGCTAAAAGTTCTGAAGGAACTGAAGTATTAAATAGCAACACCGTTAGCAAAAGTATGCAACTTATTGCTCAAATAAGCTGTGGTATCAGATGATTAGCAGGTTACCAATGTCACATCAGTCTTTCAAAAAAGGCTCCAAAGTGATCCATGGATTGAGAAATCTAACTTCTGTTCCTGGCAAATTGGTGGCACATATTATAAACAACTGGATTAGTAGTAACCCAAGTAAATATATTCTGAGGAGGAGTTAAAATGGCTTTTGTGAAGGGAGATCACATCTCACAAACTGCTTGAGTTCTCTGGAAGTATCAGCAAAAACACAGATAAAAGGTATTCTGGCAATACAGTATGCTTAGTTTTTCAAAACATTTTTGACAATGTAAGCTGTTGTGCAATTGGAGGGAAGGCTCTTTCATGGACTGAAAACTGGTTAAAAGATATGAAACAAAAAAGTAGGACTAAATGTCATTTTTTCACACTGGAGAATTTGTTTTGGGACCTGTGTTATTCAACCTGTTGTTGGGATCTGAAAAAGGGAGTAAATAGTGAGGTGGCAAAAGTTTCATGTCATATGAAATTATTCTGGGTGAAGCTCCTAATGAAGAGTTACAGGAATATCTGACAAAACTAAATGAAAGGGCAATAAAGTGGTAGATGAACTTTAGCATTTGATAAGTGCAAAATAGTGCATTAATAGGAATAAATAACTCTAACTATGCATATACTAGTGCCTAACTACAGCTCCCATTTGGTAATGCACCCATTATGGGGAAAATGCAGTTTAGTATTAAACTGCACCAAAAATTCAACCAACTGAAACAATATATTTTAATTTGGGAAATGTTAAAATGGTCAACATTTCAATATTCCTGAATTTAATCTCTTCTTAATTTTACCTGAACAGCCTCCCCTGACCCTATTCTATAGCATCAGGAAAAAGGAAGAAAATTAATACTGGGTTGACTTAGAGTAAGAATTTTTGCATTTGTCTCTCATTGGCTCAGTCACATTTTTTCTTACTGCAATACCCAAGGTTTATCTGAGTTAAAATTTCATGCTTTTAAATCAATTCTCTTTTTTCTTCTTCTTTTGGTGCCAGATTCATGATTTTTTAAATACTTGCAGTTGGCAGTACTGAAATAGAAACACAGTTCATCTTATATGTTTCAAATAAAAATTATCTACACTGATTAAAATTCAAATATAGGATATCGTCTACTAATCACTTCTAAAATCTGTAACGAAGGTTATTCATAGAAATTATCTAAAATATTCAGGGTATGACAACTCAAATCACAAACTATTCTTACAATTTGCAAGTAGAAAAAGAAGCTTAATTTGTGAAGTATGTTCCCTACAAATTATTTATTGAACCCTATATCCATCCCCATGTCTCCTTTTCATTTGCATTTGTCTGAAATTGTGAAAATTATTACACGGAAGCCCTGCAAATCAACTGCACCAGGAGTGAGATTAAAGCAAAAACACCAAAGGGAAACCAAAATACCATTTCTTTTACTCCCCTTTTATATCAGTGCCTCAGCAGAAAAATTACATTCAGTATGTTGTTTAGCATGTTTCATATGTATTGCTCATTTGGGGACTGCCAAATGATTTCATGGGAAATAATTTACAGTTTCAGAAAGATGCTTTCTGCAGCTACAGACAGCAGGGGAAAAAACTGAGAAATGTTGCTTCTTTTTACAGTAAAAAAGCACCAAATATAAGTTGTCATTGGCACTGCTTTGAATTTACTTCCTTGTCGATCATGCTTTCAGTTCGTGTTGGACATGCGTAAGTTTGAAATGGGTTTCCGTACTAGCTGAATAAAGCATCATGTATATTGGATGAAACAGCATTTCATTGTAGCATT
>NW_005842679.1:712970-718725 GCF_000455745.1 Alligator sinensis | reverse complement strand
ACATCTAGTATTATAGTTGGAGCTAGTAGCAATGCCTGTAACAAAGGCAACATAACATATACCATTACCCTTATTTTCAGTTGCTTATAGGTTGCTCGCAGGCTGGATCTTTGGTAAAAATTGTTTGGTCATTTCCAAGAGGAAAGTTAAGGGAAGTAAATAATTTATTTTTAAGTGTCCCAGTTCTTCAAACTTTTGAGCACAGTCTGGAAATCTGACAGGGGGAAAATACTTCGTTTTGCTGTCCCTGTGAAATACTGTTATCATTCATGATGTTTTCTTTTTGTCAGGGTGCTGTGTTACACCAAACTCCTTGTGTATATCAAGCTCAAAGACAAGCACTATGTGGACACCAAGGACTAGATCAGAAGCAGACAATTATTTTGGCTGGAGGGCCACTTAACGAGTTTTGGTGAGCTGTTGAAGGCTGCATGGGTAGCCCCACCCCTTGACAGTTGCCTAGTCTCCTGGTCACCATATTGGGACCAGAAGTCCCACCCCCTAACCCCTGACCTTTGCCACCAGAAGTCCCTCCCCTTGCCCCCCCAGAAATACTCCTTTTGGGTAGGGGGGTGGGGAGGTTGCTATCTTAGAACCAGAAAAAAAACAAATCGTACATTAGAAGTCAAACACCTACTAAAACATATTTTACTTTTATTACAAAAAACAATTTGTCATGATTTGTGTTTGTGTACTGTATGTAGAAAGGATTGCATAATAATTAAAAATAAAGTCTCTGGTTTTATATTGTGTGGGGGTTTGTCTGGTGGGATGTGGGGAGGAGTGTGTGTATGGTGGGTTGTGAGGTTTTGTGGGGGGCACAGAGTATGTTGGAGTTGTGTATATGTGGGGGATTGTGGGGTCAGGGTGTGGGTGTGTGAGGTTTCTGGAGTGTGAGGGAGGGTGAGGGGGTATGAGGACCCTCCATACACTCTCCCACATGGTGCACAGCCCCTGCTGCCAGCAGCAGCAGCAGGCAGAGGGGCTCAGGTGGCTCATGCCCAGAGCAGGCATGGCTCCGGCCAGTGCTGTGCACAGGGGGAAGTGAGGGACACAGCCTCCCCAGCTGCCTCTATTATGGGGGCTCTGCGCCACATGACTGCAGCTCTGACATTTGCACAGGGGGAAGCCCTGAGCTGGACTTCACAGGGATGTTGGGGGTGGGGCTCCCTCCACTCCTGGTGGAGTCCACAGACCTGTGCAGCAGCGGGCAGGGAAGGCAGCCAGCTCCAGCATGGGGCTTCCCCTGGTGCAAGGGTAGGAGCTGCAGGAACGTGGTGCAGAGCCCCCATGATAGAGGTGGCAGCAGGAGCCAGCTGGGAACTGTGGGGGCCAGGCTGGCTCTTGCTGCATTCTGCAGTTCCAGCATCGCAGCTGGGAACTGCACAGCATGGCACAGAGCCGGCAGCGCACAGTTCCCAGCTACAACGCTGAGACTGCAGAACACAGCAGGAGCCAGCCCAGCCCCTGCATTTCCATCTAGCTCCTGCTGCCACCGAGCATGACCCCTGGGCTCTGCGCTCTCACCCACTGTCATTTTCCCCCCTGTACTTTCCATGACTGCCTTTCCCTTTCCATTTCCCTTCCTTCCCCACCCATCCCTGCTTCCCACCTGCTGCTCCCCACCTTCTACCTGCTCCTTCTCCCCTCCTACTTGCCTGCTGCCCCCTACCCCTGCTGCCCTCCTGCCACTTTGGCAGCACACAGTTCCCGGCTGCATGGCCAGGACCTCACAGCACAGCAGGAGCCAGCTGGGAACTGCAAGGTGCTGGCTGGGCTGGCTCCTGCTGTGCTGGCAATTCTCTCAATCCCTCCACCTGTTCTTATCTGATTCTCCACTCTTGGATGGAGGGAGGGCAGGGAAACAGCCCCAGCATCCCCAGGCTAGAAGGGGTTGGGGTTGGGGTTGGAGCGGGGTTGGGCTGGGCTGTGCAGGCCTTGCTGCTGTTGCTGCTGGGTCCTGACACCAGCTTCTCTTGGGTCCTGCTGCAGCTGATGCCTTGTCATCTTTGACAGGCAGCCAGGGGCAAATAAATATTAATTTTCTAAATTTTTAGGGGCCTTGTGGGCCACATAGAATGGCCTGGTGGGCCAGATCTGGCCCCCAGGCCATATTTTGACTGCCCCTGGACTAGATCTTTTAGGCTCCAGCCTTCAGTGGGTTCCAGTAAACACTCAGAGTGTGATTTACTAACATGGATTGCTTTACAAGGACTGTCAGAAATAAAGAGTGTGTCCCAATGAGGACACACATGCAGGAGCACACATTTTCTGTGGAACAAATAGCAGTGGCACATAATTGTTATAGGTGTCTGACCCCCACCCCCACCCTAGTTGCTGACTGGTTGCTGAGAAGGCATGTGCCCCCCCAACTAAGGTGGCACAAGTAGCCCATGCCCAAGGGCTGCTCAGGGCAGCAGCAGAGCCAAGCCAGCTGCTCAGAGCCAGGGTGGCAGCCAGAGCATGGCTCTGGATGGCCAGTCTCTGTTTCTGGTGGTGCATGCTGCTGCTGCATGTGCTGTGCTGCACCATGCCATGCCACTTTTTTTAGTAGCAGTTTTTTTTGACACCAGGATCTCCAAGTGTCAAAAAAAACCCTCACTACACTGCAAATTAGCAGTGCAGCAAACAGGTGCACATGCACCATGTGCGGTTTACAGCGCCTCAGTGGCTTTGAAACTCCGTAAATCACACATGTGCGCTTGCCAGAACATACCCAAACAGTGTAACTATCCTTGCCATGATAGCTTAAAAGTTCCAAAAAAAAGATAAACCAAGAGTCCCACACTCACCCCAAAAGGCAGTCCAGAACAGAGATTTAAAAAATGACACTCCTGAGGTTCTAGGGAAATTCACTCCAAACATCACTTTTGGGGGGGAAAAAATGTGCATTGGACTGAAAATCTCCTAGTCAGGGTCCTATCCATTCTGTCTCTAGTACAGACAGACTCATCCATATGGCAGTTTTTTGGAAGCCATTACTAAGTACTAAATTGTCATAAGCCTTTTCCTAGCATCAAGTCACTTTACAGTCTTCAACTGAGATCTCTCAGCCTTCTATCCCCAACCAACTCCTAAATTGTAATCTCCAACCTTGAGTTTCTACTTACTGTTACATGCTGTTTCTGGATTCTATGTCTGTATGAGCCCCTGATATCCTTTCATATACTGAAGGAGTTATGGAGCCCTTTCCCCTATATTAGTTGAATGTTTAACTGGGTGTTAACACGGTGCCATGTATCGATGCAGCAGTAATGCTAGGTCCAATAATTACAAGCTTAGTCAAATTATTATCTTCTGAAAGTTTACATATGTTCAATTTCAAAACTGGCTGCTAAAACCTCTGAACTTTCCATCTAAACTTAGCTTGCTCCAGGTAAACACAGCTCCTACATGCCCACTTCCATAACTGCTCAGCCTCCTACATGGTAGACAGAGAGCTAGAACTGTATGCGTGACTTGCCTTCTATTTAATTTAAAGGAAGATGTGTTCGGTTAGAAACCATCAGGAGACTGTGCACTTATTAGTGTTAGCAGCTGTGAAGTACAAGGCCCCACATTTACCTTAAAAATCACCTTTAGTAGCACTAGGAATGTGGCTGACTTGACTTATTTAGGCATCCTGATTTTAGGAATAAATGTGCCACATTTGTGGTCTTGGATGCACTATTTGTAACCACCAAACCTCCTTGTTTCCCAGGTCTACAAGAGAACCCATGAATTTTGAGTTTTAACATTCATTTATAGTTTAGCAAATCAGTGTGTGAATCAATGGCAAAGAATATGCTTTTTCCCCCCTGCAGTGGTTTGTTCACACCAAGGATAAGAGGTGCTTATCTGGTAAAAAGAATATTCTGTCTCATATTTTTTCCTGAAAATTTTAGCTGTCATGTACAATAGGTCATCCCAGAGACTTTAAAAGGATTTATATATTGTTACATTGGTTATCAAGCTCATTTTGTCTTTGGTGGTAGAGAGGTCACTTTAGCTGCTAATTAACGTTCCTCTGTATGCTGCAACTTTGGACTTTCTTTATTTTAGTTCAATAGGAACTCTTTGTTCCTTTGCAAGAATAGACAAGTAGTGACCTTCAGAGATTCTAATGATTAATGCACATGGGGTTTTAATCAATCTCTCCTTTGTTAATTTATCTAATTACATTGAACAAGTGATTGACTATAACATTCCTTTGGTGTTCAGGCCACTTCTGTATCTTCCAGACAAACCTGAAAAGACGGTTTATTGTGAGGATTGTTTTATCTCCTCTTGCAAAATACTTTGGGATCTCTGGATGCAAAGAAGCACTATGTAAGAACCAAGTACTAGCATTATTCTGTATCTCCTTTACTTTTGTTTCCTTGGAGCAGGAAAGCTACTGTATATGTTAGGTTTTTTCCATCCTAATCGTTACTATTTGGCAATGCAATGTACAAACTTACCATGTGGAGCTATGTTATTATCCATGCACTATGCTTCCAATCAGAAGTAGTATAGCCACATCTGTACAGTGTCAGGAACAGGTAATCTGTACTTTCATTCAGCAATATTAATTGTCCCAAACTCAGAGCCATGGGAGTGTGGCTTCATTGTTTTTAGTCAGAGGGTAGCACACATCGAATAGCAAAGCATAGTACAGGGCACTGATGCTGGCCATGGTAACCTTACGGTTTAGACATAGCCTATAATAAGCATGTTCTACCTATGTGTTGATAGACATTAGTGGTACAAAAAGCAAGAGGATGGGGGGACTGGAGAGATTTCAAAGTAGATCCAGATTCTACACTTGTAGGAGGAAGAATAACATATGGGCAGTGTAAGGATAAGGATTAGGTGGTGATGGGGGTGGTAGAGGGAAATGAAAGCAAATAGAGATGGCAAATGAAAGATAAAGGATGAGAGTCAATGTGTAGGCAACAGCATTTAGGGAGTGGCTTTAAAGGGTGAATAAAGATGTGAGGAGAGATAGGAAGGCAATAACAAAAAAGAGCATGGTATACTGTGAATTTATTTTAGGGAAAGCAGTGACTAGAGGCCTGATCCGAATCGTATTGAAATCACTGGAAAAATTCTCACTGATTTCAGTGGCCTCTAAGCCAGGTCCTGCATTTCTAGCATGGCAAAATGTGAGGGATGTTAAGGTTTTGTCCTTTTTCCTCTCATTTTATTGTCTTTATTTGCTACTTTATCTTTATTGTCTTCAACTTACTACTTCACTTTTCCTGCTGCTGCAGGATCCAGATGGAAATGTTTCCAGCTGAAATTGTTTCATTAAAGAGATGTATGTTTATCAAATCAGATTACTTGAAAAATAAGTGACATTTTGAAATATGTCCACATTTCCCAATGATTATATTTTTGAAAGATGAATTTAGATCTAGAAAGATACCCAGTATATTTTACAGCTAGCTGGAACCCAATCTTGTCACCTTCCACAAATGTAACACCCACTGAACCCAATGGAAATTTTACATGGGGGTGTGTATACTTTATATAAAAGTTGTTGCTTAAATACACCACCTGTGAAATGAAATACAAACAATCTAGCAAAGGTGCACAATACCTTAGGACAGAAATGACAAACTAAATGCAGAAATATAAAACTGAGGAGGTTTGAAATGTATTAGTTTGAGAAATAGAGTTCTATATAAATTGTACCAGTAGCTTCACAGTAGCCATAAAAACATCACAACCAGCCACAAAAGAAGGAATTTAATCATTCTTTAGTCTTGAGTCAAAATACCACATGCATCCTGCC
>NW_005842679.1:695810-712939 GCF_000455745.1 Alligator sinensis | reverse complement strand
CCTTCACCTCCGCATAAATTTGCTTTTGACAAAATGTTAAGTCTCAAACTGAGAGGGAAAATATGTACAGACATTTTCTGAACATGTCCCTCATGCCTGAGTTAGAGCTTGTTTAAATTGCATATACACACATTAAAGAAGATCTATGTCTGATCTTGATATACCTAATGGACTTGGGTGCTGTTTATATCCTCTAGTGATGTTAGTTTAGCAATGATGTTCACCCTAAGCCTTCAGAGATCATGAGCCTTCCTTTCTCCCCCTAAAGTCATGTGAGTGGTTTAAAAATCATGAGATTTTAAAATAAGAAACATTGGATTCTTTCTCTCTGCCTTCTGTCTTTTTAGCAGTTAGGGTTAAATATCTTCAAGCTTTTCTTCACAACCACTATTTCAAAATTCTGAGCAGGTGACAAAGAGGTTTTTTTCAAGGAAGGGATGGATCTACAGTGAAATCTGCAAACCATAGAGATTGTGAAGACCAGTGGATAGCGAGTTTCTATTCCATGTCCCCTTCCCTTTCTTCCCACTTGCACGTTTTATCCCTGAAAAGCTCTGCTTAAGATGGGAGCTGTCTTTTGGCTAGCTTTACTTTTAATAACATTAAACAAATTCCTCACTGTGTTCACACTAGTATCCCTTGGAGCAGAGTTTGTCAGCATGCAGGGTGCAGACAGAAGTGCAGCTCCCCGCTGTAACTGAGAACACTTTGCAGGAAGCGCTCTGAGTTACAATAATCTCCAGGATCAATCAGAAGTTCACTGTTGGTTCCAGGGGGGAGGGGAATCTACCTGCTGGCTGGGAGCCTGAAGCCAGTTTCCCCTAGCAATGGCACCTCCTCCCTCCCAGCCTGTCCCTGTTTTCAGAATGGGAGGAGGGAACGGGAGCAGAAGGAGCTCATTCTAGGAGTTCCCCAGCCGGCACTGGAGGAATAGGTGAGTGAATTGGAGCCCCCTGAACCTCAGGAGGGCTCCAATAAACCCACCCCACCCTCCAGTGGGGGCTGAATAAACCCAAAACTGGATTCCCTCCTCTCCTTTTCCCTCCTTCCATTCTGAAAACAGCTCAGAGACTGGCAGGCAGGCAGATACAACTAAGAAGGAAGAATTAATATCTTCATCTGAACCTTAATGCAATAAGCATTCAGATTTTTTCCTGATCAGCCATTTTTAAAGTGGTTTGCAGCTTTGCACTTGTTTGGTCATAGCATGCTGTGGCCAGATCGGGCAAAAATTATCACATCTGTCTGCTCCCTAAGGAACAGTAAGAAGAAGCATCCTTAACCCAAGAACTATATCAATCCTTTTAAAAGGACCCAGCCAGGACAAGCCGCAGGAAGTGTTCAGGATCCTGTCTGACACTTACAGTAATACCAACTAATCCATCTATTGCATTCCAGCAGCACTAAGGATCCAATCCTCCTTCACAGTAGACGCAACCTCTTGCGACCTGTCTCACATAATCAGTCAGTTAATTTTTTTCCTCATTCATTACCCCCAAGAGATTGTAGGAAATGGCCACAAAGAATTGTGGCATGTCATTCATGAAGACAAACCAGCACTGATTTAGGTCTTCCCAATTTAGTTTGATATTCACTGCAGCATAAATTTCTGTCTTACAATATATTGAGTTTATCATGATACTTTGTCGTGTCAAAAATAATTTGCTAAATATTTTTTCAGTGACTTCTAGAGAATCACAATAAAGTTATGTAAACATTATGTTTAGATTTTTTTCATAATATGTTCTTCAGTATCTGAATATTTTCTTGAGAATGTACTCTGAGATGCTTTAATCTTGGGTCTATCAATATATTTAATGCAGGTAGTTTTAATAGAAAGAAAAGTACTCCTTATATTTTACCTAGATAATGCCACTTTTAGCCCACATGGTATCCAGTACTGGGTGTCTTATCATATTATTTCTGCTCTTTGGAAAAAAAAAGATGATAAGACTCAGGTATTTGGTAGGGATGTGTGAAGTGGGCCCTATTCGATTCAGATTCAGCCCAAATTGGGGACAGTGATCCGATTCATTGATTCGGATCCCTGTCCCTGATTTAATTAGGCCAACTCTGAATCTGAAGATTTGATGCTGATTCAGAGAATCAGCGATTCAGACATAGACACAGTTTTAAATGTTTTGTCTACATATCTCGAGGTACCAGCACAGCTCATGATTGCTGCGATGCTGGGGTGGATGGCACGTCCCACAAGACCACGGAGGCGAGGGTCTCCCCACATAATCAGTGGTGAACCCATAAGTGGACCAGAAGCACTTCCAGGTCCACTGGGGAGCACACTGAGGGGAGCCTCCTGTGCCCTCCTGGCTCATCAATCAGCTGTGGGAGGACCCCAGGTGTCCCCCCAGACCCAGGAGGCACCAGTCGCTAAGCCGGAGGGGGTGCTGAGGGGCCCCTCAGTGTGCTCCCCAGCTGATCCGGAAGTGAACTGGAAGTGCTTCTGGTCCATTTCCGGGTTTGCTGCCAAGCACGCTGGTGACCCCCCTGCACTTCTGTGAGACACTCCTTGCACCCCAGCATCTCAGCATTCATGAGCCTCCTGCTACCTAGAGGTATATAGAAAAAACATTTAAAGCTGTGTCTATGTCCGAATCTCTGAATCTTTCCAATTGATTTGGAGGGTTTTGATTCAATTGAGAGACAATAAAGGCTCCTCTGATCTGATTCGGATTCGGAGATTTGGCCACTGAATTGGGCCGAATCTCCATTGAATCAAAGCTGAGACTGAAGCTTCGCACAGCCCTAGTATTTGGTACAATTTTGTATACTTCTAAGAAATATTTATAAGCCTTGCTTCCTTGACCACAATGGAGACCAATCCAGAAGGCAGTCTGTGTTCAGAAATCCATCTTCTCCCTTTGAGGAAAGAGTCCTCATTGGGTGCATGTACATATGTGCTTTACTGTAGAGCTGACTAGTTAGCTCTGCAGTAAAGCATCACAGTCTACATGTGTGCTGGTATTAGGGTGCAGTAAATTAACTCCATAAATTAATTTATTGTTCCCAACAGTACTATCCTATGGTACAGTCATTTACTCCGCCAAAATGCACAGTAGATGGTGACGGGCTGGTTGGGGCATGAGGGTACTAAAGCACAGGGTCTGCCTGCCACCTACTCCCACACTGTAGCACCCCCATGCTCCAGCCAGCCCCTCCACCATCCAACACCGCCACTCAGATCCAGGAGCTGTCCCTCCTGTCCCCCTGCCAGGGCAGAGCTGCTCTACCCTGGTTCAGACTTCTATGGTCCCAGGTGCATATGTAAATGCTGTGCCCAGGAGCAGCTGACTCTGGCATGAACTGCACTGAAGTTTATTGCATTGCACTAATAAAACATGTAGATGCACCCAATGAGAAGCAGTCTTTCTTTGTTTCCTAGGGTCATGTACTACAACTTGCACCATGTTCTAACTTCCTGCCTGCTTAATGCCTTCTTTGAGGCACATAGACACACTCAGGCAGCTCTAACCAAATTACCACCCCCTCCCACTGCCCCACACCCCCTTCATTTGCCAGGAATCTTGTAGGAATCCCATTAGACTGCTTAGCTTCACTTCTACTTAGATCTTGCCTAAATATACCTACTTAGGCTGCCTTGGGAAGATGGTTTTTATTGTTTCCTCTATCACTAAGCCAATGGTCATTTAATTGCTCCCTCATTTAGCCTGAATGAAAGATACTTAGTAGACCCATCAATCTCTATCACTTCTTTTATTGATGACTGCTATTAATAGTTTCTAGTATGCATACTAAATACCAAAAGAAAAAACAAGAATCTCTTCTTTCCTCATTGTTAACAGAGAATTTGGAGGGCTGGGTGGCCCCTTACATATCAATTAAGATGCCACAAACCTCTGCCTTCAACCTGACTTGAGACTACCATAGCTAACTACCTCTCCCTAAGGAATTTGGAATAATTTAATTGAGGGTGACCATTCATTCCTTCATGGTTAATTGTGGTTCTGTGCTCTTGGTATCATATGTGAAGGAGCTCTCTGCTGCCATCTATTGATGAGCAGGAGGAAGAGACAGAATGAGCAAAACTATTTGCCTAGGCAATGTCCCTCCTGCAAGTGCAAATCTTTTTTGATTGTTTTGGTCAAAAAATATTTAAGTTGTTGGGTTAGAAAGTAATGACTTTTTTCCTTATTATGAGTAAAGTGCAATACCATGGTGCTATTCTGAGTGAAAGGATCAATCAAGAGACTCAGAGAATCTTATACCCATCAGGAAGACTTAAGAGAGAGAAGGGAACCAAGCCACAGATAAAAGGTAGGACCCATTTGATGCAATAGGTTAAAAACCAAACAATTCGATTAGTTTAATTGCCAAGGTTTTAACTGTCTGCACAGGTAAAAGAACAGTGCATCTCAGTGAGGTGGTATTGGTGTTTTTGTTCTTGTTCAGCAGTTTTTATTCATTTACACCATCGTTAGAACTTATTCTGTGATTCATATGATAATATTATTCATATGATAATTCCATTGGCTTCTATTTATTATAATTTGATATCTACAAGATTTAGTAATTGCTGTGATTTGAAATATATTTTACTTCTATCTGTATCTCTAATACCTGTGACAGACAGTATCTGCTTTTTACTGATTCTCACCAGGAAAAACATTTTGGAAGATTGCAGGCTGCTGGTTTCTGGCTAAAACTGACTCTGTTTTATCAGTATGCAGGAACACAAAAAGCTTCAGAAAGGATTAATTCATAAAATCAAAATACATTATTTTATTAACTTAAAGCCATAGCACAAGTCTAACCAGTAGAAGCATAACAGTGTTTAATAATCAAACAACTGTAGTCATATGATATTTTAAAACTGGTATCACTCCAAAAAATGAGAAAGTGTTCCTATGTGTTTGTAGAAACAACTCATTATTAGGCTTCATTTCACCTTTTAGCATAAAATGCCCATTGTATTTGAAGTTTTTGTTTTCCTTTCTGCTTCAACTGTGCTGCAATTTCACTTTTGCCTGGGATAAAATGCATATTTCAAAGCTCTAATATCCCTAAATTAAGGTTATTTTGTTTAACTACAAGAATATTCAGCATAACATCTGAGGCTATGGGCACCAAAATAAACTTTGAGAGAAAATGTTTTGGTTTCTGAATTGGATGAGATACCAGTCGCATGCAGAAGTAGTTTAAAATGCCAGTGATACAGAGAAAAATCTCCATCGTGCATTTCGAATCTCACTTGTAGCACATAGACTATTTGGTCTCCTTGTGCCATCCAACAATAGCATCAAAGAGGAAGACCATACCCTCTTCTCTTCCTTAGACCTAATAAGCAGATGATTTCATTCAGCAAGCAACTTCCCTAAGTCAGGGTTCCATTCTTTTATTCTGTATTGGTCAGTAACTACCATACATTTTTCACTGAAAGACTGTATTTTGTTTTGAGAAAAATGAAACGTATTAGAATATTGCAAAGAGGATGGTAAATTCACATACTGAATTAATAGGTGTAGGAAGTCTCCTTAGATCAGAACTATTAAGTTACAGAAGAAAGGATCATTATATTTGCCTGTGCCATCTCAAAGTGTGAAATCCAAGGTACAATTTGGCTACAGGTATCTTTTACTTTCTGTCCTTACAGGGTAAAAAAAGTCTTTTTCCAGTCCCCCATTTCAAGTGTCACCAGTCTTACTAGAATGATTGTGTCTGTGTCCTTTGAGAGCCCTCCTAATTATAGATGTTGAGGCATTTGGGGATTTGAAGCAAATGCTGTTCACTGTATTGTGCATTATGGATTACTGTTTCATCTTTCCATCCAAAATCACATTTACAGCTTTTAGTCACAAGATTACTTTGATTGCATCATCTTCTCTAGAGATGGAGGCTGTGGAAGTAGCTCACTAGACAGGTATCTCATTTACAATTAATTTCCTTCTTTAAAATAGACTTGTTTTAAAAGTGTCTCTTCATATTTGTTTGCCTACTGTATCTAAGTAAGTCCTTTGACCATGTAGAAGAACATATGTGCTTCCTGAACTGGTTGCAAAAATGTCTTTCATAAAGATTACTTACTCCTACTTTCCCCAACATTGTGGGAGCAATCCTTTTATTGTATCAGTTAAGAATTCATGTTGGTGGTTCCACTGTGTTCCAAAAGTACTAAAGTTTTGATTGCAGAAGTCAATAGGAGGAAAACTGAATATGAACAAGCTACACTGACAAATGCCCAAGGTAGAATACAATTAAATTTGAACTATCACCTGTCACAGTATTGTACTGAAATTCTTAAAACTATAAATCTAGAATACAGTGGCAAATATTTTTGACAGAGTTAACTGTTCTCAAAATTTATCTTTTTCCATTATAATCTGCTTAAATGGTTCATGCTAGTCATCACTGTTATGTAGGAAAAAAACCTCCCACTTTTTAAAAGAAGCAATATAGAATTTCACTTGATTTTTGAGGAAGCTGAATTCAATCTTACACCTGTCAGTTCCAGAGAGAGGTTGCTCATATGAGACCCTCTTCTAATGACATTTTATGTGACTTTAGTACTTCTGAAAAATTCCAGATTGATAGCAGTGGAAATGTGAAGTGCTTTCAGTGCTGTTCACCCTATTAAGTCATGGAGAGGTTGTATTCAGTGTTTAAACTGGTATAATTTAAAATTACATAGCTCTTAAATAAAATAAGGAGTGTGGGGCTTGAGCTGTTATAAAGGTTAACCAGAGGCTACCTATCTATAGATAGGGTCCTCCAGTAACAGGTCAGTATGCAGCCTACAGCACTCCACAATCCCAAATTCTCCCTTACCAAAATGAACAATGAACTCTAGTGTTAAGTGCTACATCACTACCAGACAATTGCAGCTATAGTGTAGGTAGGTATTAGATGGAAAATCTGTGCTGAGAGCTTCAACACTAGATTTATCTTATTTCCATAGGACTTGCTTCTTTGAGCATAGATGAATGCTATCTTTCTCACTCTGTTCCTGTACTTTGGTACTTATGATGATAATATCTTTAATTCTGTAGAAAAGGGTGGATCTCATAGCCACAAATGAAAATCTTTATTTATTTCACAAATCCACTAAAAGTCATATAAATTTTTGTCTTAGGTAACTGTACCATTTAGGAAGTTGTTAACTGGTGGGGTTGCTGCTTCCACCTCCAGGGCAATAGATCTTGATTTTTATCAGGATCAGCTCAACATATTACTGAATTATTATGTATAGCAGTGGTTCCCAACCTCGGGTTGCGAAACCCAAATGAGGGTCATGGGGGCAATGCCGGTGGTGCTGCACACAAAGGATGAGCCACGCCGTGTGCTGGGAGCTCCCCTGTCCCCGCCCCTGGGCTGCCACTGCTGCCACCACTGCACTCTGCTCTCAGCAGCAGGTCATGGCAAAAAAAGGTTGGTAACCACTGATATATAGGCATTATATAGGCATTACATTTTTAAAAAATTTTAATCACTTTCATTGGCTACTTTAGTGCCCTAGAGCTAAAATGATCAGTCACTAAAATATTTGAATTGGTACTTTTTCCCTTTGAGTAGAAATTAGTTGCTTTGTAATGTTAAAAAGAGACACATTAAAGCTTTTAGAAACCTCTCCCAAAGGTGATGTTGTACACACTTCTGGTTAAAATGAGCGATTTGTGAACTGAGATTGGTATGGTTTTGGACTCTTTTCAAGCTATATCAAGCAATACTTAAGTTAAAATCATTTTAATTTTCCATCAAAGCCAAAGAGGGATTTGCCAATGACCAAAGTACAAAAGACATAACAGGCTTTTTTAATATGCATTTATTTATTTTTTTTAAAAACCAAATGCTCTAGTCCAAAATAGGTCTTGATCCCAAGATCATTTTTGTGTAATGATTTTTTTAAATCAGTTTTGTCTTGTGAAGCAGTAAGGGATGATTTTCATTAACACTGAGTACCTTTTCACAGTTCACATAGTACAGAAGAGCCAGACACTGTGGCTTCAAACTGCCAGAGGGTGAAGGAGTACTCTGTACTTGAGTATGTGCACTGGACAGATATTCTGTGAGGACTGCAATCTCCTTCCCCAAGTTGCTAACATAGGGAGTGTGTTGGGTGTGGAAGAGAGGTGGCAGAGCAGACTTGAGGTTAGTCTTCCATTGGTACCTTTCAGGTAGCCCAGAAGCTGCTGTAAGTAGTTCTGGAGGTGACCTGTATTTGTTCCCCCTTCAAGAGCGAGAGTGAATTTAGGCCTGGTCTATAATAAGGTCAGTGTGGGTAGGTGAAGGCTTGCAGTGTATGGCGCTCGCTGTGGGATGGGAGTCTTAAAAGTCTTTTAAGTTTACTTTCATTTCAATTGTAATGTTTTCCAACATTAAGCATGGTGTTTCAGACAAGATAGTTTTAGTTGGCCTTAAAGGAAATAAATCATTTCTCACATAATGATCCTACAGAGGCAGTTAGCAAAATGCTTAAATACTACAATTAATAAACTATTCTAAATGGCTGAAAACTTAAATGGTTCCTTTAAAACAGCTATTTCTATAGAGAATGTGCATAGCAGTTGTAAATAGATTCTACTCACTCTTTTTTTCCTTCATGGTGTTTAACAGGACACTATTTGAACAGACTATGACTTGCTCATTGATTTTGCTGACAGTCAGGATGCTTCATTTACCCATGTATTTTATAACCTAAATATTGGCCCCTGGAGTAAAGCCAGAGAGATCAATGTAATTAGCAGACAGTAAGAGACCATGGTATGCCTCTTCCCATTAACCTTAATGGGAAAATGACATGTTTATAGAGTTTTTCTCTCAAAGACTTCTCAATTAGCCATTAGCAAAATGCATGGAGTTAATGTTCATGCCTGCCTTCTTCATATAGCTGCTTCATTGTATAAATTGTTGTCATGCAATGAGATA
Source organism: Alligator sinensis (assembly GCF_000455745.1). Lineage (NCBI taxonomy): Eukaryota > Metazoa > Chordata > Crocodylia > Alligatoridae > Alligator > Alligator sinensis. The sequence continues at coordinate 704,041 of NW_005842679.1, read as the reverse complement.
TCTGATCCCCACCAAGTCAGATATTTGGATTAGAACCTCATCCCCAATGTTAAGGGATCAAGATTTTTCATTGTATGTAGGGCCTTAGTGTTTAAGGTTCACAGGAAAAGAGAGTATATACCTCAAAGTTATGAATATGGCCAAGATTTACAAGAGTGCCCGGTGATTATGGAATAGCTAAATTAATATGCCTTGGGACCTGATTTTCAAAAGGTACTACCTTTTGAAAACTAGGCCCCTTTAGCTTGTCTTAAGTTGAGCACCCAAAATTGCAGGTACTTATGAAATCTTGTTTTTAACATAAAGCATTAGGTACTGCTTTAAAATATAAGTCTTATGTTTAGCAAGAAGAGGAATATTCTGTATTTTTAATTTCTCTTAGATTGTCAGAAGCAAGCAATGCCACCTACTATAATTGCAAATAACTTTTTGGGACAGTTCACAACATCTGTGAATCAATGGATGCATCTACATGTGCAATTAATGTGCAACAATAGGTTCTGAAGCAGTTCATGCTGCAGTCAATAGCTCCCAGTCACAGTGTCTACACGTAGACCTGGGACCGCAGGAATTTGAGCTGGAGTAGAGCAGCCCGGGGCTTACAGGGAGTACAGGGGGTGAGCTCTGTGCTCTGAGTGGCAGAGGGGCTGGTAGGAACTGGGGGTCTGGCCCCTAGCTGGCTGGGCTCACCGGGTGCAGTTTGCACCCAGTGCTCGCTGTCTTCATGTGTATTTGATTACACTTAATGACTCCACAGGAAGATAGTACTGTCCCCAATAGTACTACCTTATAGCAGAGTTAATTACTTTACTATGCCCTAATACTAGTGCATGTGTAGATGGTGACACTTTAGTGCAGAGCTAATTAGTCAACTCCACAGTAAAGTGCACATGGAGATGTACCTGTTGACATTTACTTTGTGTCTGTACAACACAACAAGAAAAAGTTCTTATCTAAATGCAATAAAATGTATACATCATTCATTATCTATGATATATAGGGATTCCTTCTTACATAAACAAAGCAGGCCTTAGTTCAAATCTGCAAAAGAAAGTTCCTGTTTAGCAAAAGCCTCATTTGCTGAATAGTGCTGTTAATTAAATGGCAGAAATATTAGATAAGTTGAAAATTAATTCTGACAAAATGATTGAAGTGTAGATGTAAAAAGATCCTTTGCAACTTCATCAGAGTCTTGCAATCTTGTAATGGATTTTGTTTCACTATAAGTAATGCCCATGGTTTTCTAAATATGTTTAGAAATATCTAATTAGAGACAATAGAGACCATATATCAGTTGCAGAATGGCAAACTTGAAAAGCATGAAAGAACCTTTCCCTGGCTTTTCTAGTTCTCTGCAGTTATCTTCCTACTTCCAACAATTAATCTATCCGGGTGCATCTACACATGCCACTAAGGTGATGCGATAAACTCTGACACATTTGATGCCAGCATTAACTGCTCTTGGGTGCAGCATCTTCATGTGCACCCAGGACCACAGCAATTAGAGCAGGGGTGGAACAAGCCCCTGGCTGTCTGGGCTGACCGTGCACAATTAACATGCCCAGTAAGCATCTCAACGTGCGTTTCTGCACAGTAAAGTCAAGGTTTGAATTACAAGGGAGGTCAGGGGAGCTGATCTCCCCACATAAGAGACAAGAGGCCCCCTGTAAGATTTGAAAATCATAACCTGAGGCATCATGATGGGCAGCCCAATTTTTTTTGCAGACTCCCTCAAGAGTCAACATGTAATTCAAACCCTGAGTAAAGTACAATACTGTACGATAGTAATGGCAGGGACTACAGCGGAGTTAATTAGTTTACTATGCCCTAATACTGGCACACGTGTAGACAGTGACACTTTGCTGTGGAGCTAATTAGTCAATTTGGCAGTAAAGCACATGTAGATGTACCCTCCATATCTTACCAAGGTAGATTTTTATCATACCTTTAACTCATTAAATTGACACATATCTGGGTGAAGAAGAGACTTTACGGCATGCTAATGACTTTACTTGTGACATGCTAGTGACATTACTTGTGACAAAATACATGGAACTGAAGGACATGTAGAGGTTGTTTGCAAATGATAGTTAGGAAATGTACAGAGAAATCTTGGGATTAAGCCGGAAAAATCCGAAAGATAGTCAGAAATGGTGAGAAACAAAGATACCACATTTTAAGAAACATTATTCTTGCTATTTAATTTGCTGTTGTGTAGCATCACCATACAAATATAACTGAAATCCTAATAAATTAATTCTTCAAAGGAAATTTTACAGATTCAAACTAAATTTAACTTTTCCTGAACTTATAGACTTTTGTTTGATACCAGTCAGATATTTAAGACAATGTAGACAACATTTAAAACTCCCGTCCATAATTTTACAGTGGTAGCCAACATCCTCAGCTTGCATGGGTAGACTTGTTTGACTTCAGTGAGTTTTTGCTGGCACAATGTAATTTCGGTAAAATGGGGCGAGGGGGTCATGTTTACCTGTGACGCTATCTGCATCTGCAGGCAAGAACCGTGACACTGCAGCTACATCACTGTAGTGACACACTACCTCATTATAGCAACATAGTGCCTAAAAATAACCGTACATGGTGCACACAACACACTACGGGCTGTTACTGAGCTATCTTTTAGTACTTCCTTAAGGAATTACTAAATGATGGCTGAGTAACAATGGTGCCATAGCAACACGTGTAGATGGGCCCTGTGTGTAAGTAAATAAAGAGACTTGGTTTTTTATCACTGACTAGAAGTAATGGTAAGAGGTAGTAATGCTACATCTCAGAGGAATAAGACTTATTGAAATCTGAGTTTTAAGCATGATGCTTCAAACTTTCCATGTTCCAGCTACCAAAGCTGAAATAAGGATTTTTTGTTTTCCTGGTTTGTATGTTTTTGTTGTTGTTGTTTTAAAGCATCTCATACAAGGTTAACCTCCCACTCTAATCTCTTGCCTGGTTTCTTTTCTGTGGAAAGTTGTGTAAAAACAGGATACTGGTAGTATTTATAACTGTTTTATCCTTCTCTTGTTGCTTATCTCTTACCTGCTGCTGCAAACCTCTTTTTGCATCCTTTCTGCTACCTGCTATAGAGATGCTTAATGACTGGGATCCCTTTTATGCTTAAAAGGGATTTGAGGCCTCATTCTCATCTCTCTTATCAGTAAAAATGAAGTATAATTAGTATAAACTGGTGAAAGAAAGAATCATAGAGAATATAAGCAGCATACACCTAAATATTTCAGTAGGAAACACTCATCTAGCTAAAACCCCAGGCAGGCCCCAATTCAATAAATCCTTAAATTAGTGTTTATCTTCAAATATGTACGTAGGTCCCATTGGAGTTGGCAGGATGTTAACGTGCTTAAAAGTAAACATATTACTAATGAAGATTGTTATACCCTTGTATGTCAGTATATCACCTAACACTTAAAATTTAAAACTAAAAAAGACTGTTTATTGGATCATCTTGTATGACCTCCTGTATGTCATAGGCCTATGAATTTTACCCAATTAACCCTGTACTGGCAATCAGAAAGGCACCCAATATTGATCGGGCAACATGGAAATGGAGATCTACCCCAATGGCTAAAAATTGTGTAAAAATGTGCTTTGTTTCTAATTTGAATATAGCTGCTTTCAGCTTCCAGACATTGATTCTTCTGTTTTTTGCACTAAGTTAACGAGCCCGATAGTTGTTCTCCTAAAGAAAATACTTTGCTACTGTAATTAGGTCACACCTCCATTTTCTTTTTAATAAGCTAAATAGCCTGTTTATCCTCTCACTGTGGAGGCATGTTTTGTGCCTTGAATCTTTTTGTGGTCCTTCTCTGCACCCTCTCCAATTTTTAAACAATCTTTTAAAAATGCGGACACCAAAGTAGTTTTCTAAAAACAGTCTCACCAACCATTTATGTGGAGCTAGAACTACCCCTTGCTTCTCTATTTCCGTTTATGTATCCAAGGATTGCATTAACCCTTTTTTTACAGCATCACACTAAGATGAGCTGTTGGTAGTGCGTTGTGATTCCTATATCTATTTATAGGATACAGTCTCTTATTATGTAGGCATGACCTACATTCCTCATTCCCAGATGTAGAACTTTATATTTGCTAAAATGCACATTGTTTGAATAAGCTCAGCTTAGTAAGAGATCCAGACAGCTCATTTTAGCTGTTTTGTCCTTATCACTATTTACCATTCCACCACAGTTTGTGTAATATGCAGATGTTACCAGGAACAATTGTATATTGACTTCCAGCTCATCAATTAAATTGTTGAAAAACATCAAACCTATTACCATTTTTCTCATATTTGAACAATTAGACTTTCTGAAGCACTACATAGACCTTCCTGGTCAGGACTGCCTTTTGTCTTCTTTATTGAACTAGTCTCTGTGGAACCACCAGTTTTCAGTCCAATGATTGCATTGTCTTTATACATCATAATGAGATCCATGATAGAGTTGCCTTCTGTTGGGTCTTAGAAAATTATCATCTATACTGTTTAGGAATTCTAATTATGCATGGGATTTCTGCATCCATTTCCCAAATTGAAGTCCTGCCCAATAACCACACATTCTAGCTACACATTGCAGACAGGTGCTTAATGAGCATCTCATCTTATTCTCTTCTTTGATTCAGTGGTCTATAACAGGCTCCTACAAGTTCCCTCCTCCTGAGCTTTGTTTGACATTGATCCATATGCATTCATGATTTTGCAGTCCCGAGTCTCTCTGTCTCTTCTGTTGGCGGTGTTCCAATTTGCATAGATACATAAATATTCATTGGTCCAGAGGAAAATGGACAGAAAGAGATATTGCCCTAATCACTGGGCTACAGTTACTTGCATGGGACGTGGGAGCGTCAGGTTGAAATCTGTACTCCAGTAGATATTTTAATAATGTTTAAAAGTGAAAATGTTTCAATAGTTTCAGTCTTAGAAAACTCAAGAGCAGGATAGCTAGGGTTTTCTTCTGGGGTGTGGGTTCAAATCCCTGCTCCAAGCTGGGTGACAGAGGGGATAGGGGTGTTGAATTTGAACTAAATTTTCTTTCCCCTACCAAGTTAGTGACCAAGCCTTTGAGCTGCTGGCTACAATGAAGAGGGGGTCTGTCATTCTTGCTGTGGTTTCTCACGGTGTTTCACAAAGGGCTCAGAGCTGACCATCTTGTGTGTGGTTAGGAGACACAGAGCTTTAAGGACAAGTTGCATGGGACACTTAGTACAAGTTTTATCTGAGATGCAGTAAGCATTATCATGCCATATTAAAAGTTAGAATGTGTTCTGAGCAGTTACGCTGGACTGCTTACAACAATCTCAGCCCACTCTGGAGAAGGCTGGAGCTGGCTGTGCCCCCTCCCACCCAGACACTGTCTCCACACCAGGTACCACAGCTTGCACTCATGAGGATGTGCAACCCCCCAGAACCCATTCCCTCCCCACTGTGCACCCAGTACTGCCCAGCCCAGGAGCACCTGCTCCTAGCATGCAGGGGTGAGCTGGGTCTCTGCTGCTGGTGACAACGGGAAGGAGGCATGGGGAGCCGAACCCAGGAGAGATTTCTGCTTCTGCTGCTGGATCCACACATGCCACTGGATCTGCAAAGAGAGCTGGGTCTCTGCTTCTGGTAGAGAGACTCTGGGGCCAGTTTCAGACTGGTGTGATGTGGGGCCTGGGACTGATAGTCAGCTGATTGCAGGTCTGACCCCTAGCATTGTAACAGAGTCGGTTCAAGTCTCTGGTGCATTGCAATCAGCTGATTGTCAGTCCCAGCCCTAGCAATACACTGAGGCAGATTCCAGACTCAGATGTGGTACCAGGCAGGGAGCAACAGCTGTGCTTGTCTCATTTCTGTGGAGCAGTCTGATGATAGTTAAATGCATGTTACTTAATACAACCTGGAGATGCACCTTCCACAAAAAGTCTTAACTTTGCTACAGTACAGTCATACTTAGCATGTATTTTCCTGCTTCAATGTGTGAATGCTTGCATTTTAAGCATATAACCAGGAATCCAGGTTTTCCGTTCCCCACGGAAAAATGCAGTAGAACTCGGATGTTCTCATTTTAAGGAGAAAAACCTGGATTTTCTCCTTTAAAGAAGAAAAATGTGGCAAACAGTGGGTTTCCCCTTTTAAGCTGGCAGAGTTCCAGCCTGCAAGAGGCCTGGGGGAGTGAAAAAAGGGGGATCAGCAGGGGGTACCATGTTCATGTGTACATGTACACATGCACATGGCCGCTAGGCAACCTGGAGAGCAGCTCCCTGCACATAAGTCTGGTGGTGGGGGGGGGATTGAAGTCACCATAGTAAGGGAGGGAGGGAGTTGGGCAGGGCTGGGGCTGGGGATGCTGCCCAGCTGGGATGGTACATGGGATTGGGGCCTGGGGTCAGAATATGAGGCCACAGAGCCCAGGTGGGGAGTGGGATGGGGCCATGGGTAGCTTGTCCAGGAGAGCTGAGGGTGGGGGGCTGGCTCCCTGCCACTGTTTGCACTCCTGGGGACAGGAGAAGGGGTTATACATTCCACCCATATCTGTGCATGGTGCAGGGGCGGGCTGGTGACTGTGAGCTTGGGCTCCCTGCCCTGCTACCCTCTCTCAGTATCTCCACAGCCCAGCAGGCAGGACCTGGTGTAGCAGGGCAGAGTGGGGTGGGGAAGCTTGGTGCTGCCACTGCAAGCCCTGGACCACCATGGCAAGGCACCCCCCTGCCTATCTAGTTGCAGCGGGGGTGGAAGCATGGAGTTGTGCCTCTCACTGCTGCTAGGCAGGCAGGAGGCACTTTGCCATGGTGGTGCAGAGCTGCCTGTGGTGGCAATGAGCTTCCTCACCCAGCCCTGCTCTGCTCTGCTCTGCCCCTGGATCTTACCCAGTGGTCTGTGGTGGCCCCAGAGGGAGGGCAGCAGGGTAGGGAGCCCCAAGCCTGCAGCCACCAGCCCACAACCCACATCATGGGCTTGACTCCAGCCACACCAACCATGAAGGAGGGGAAGCCATGCTGTGTTCCACCTCAGCAGCTATTGCCTCTTGTAAACAGCAGCTGGGGTTCAGGTGCTGCTAAGGACCTGGGTCCCTGGCCCCATAGTACTAGCAGCTGGGGCCCCCCTCCAGGGCTGGGGGGAGCAGGGGGCTGTGGATGGGGAGTGAGGGGCACCAGCAGGACTGTGGAGCTCTGGGTTGAGAGTGAGGGGCAATGGCATGGGCAGGGCACTAGCATATCAGGGCTGCTCAGTGCCATAAAGTAGTGGGCGGGGGGCACAGTCGTGGCTGGACCCGCATCCTGGTGAGCGAAGGGGCAGGGGGAGCTCTGATTTTCCATTATAAAAACCCAAAATCAAATGCCAAAATGTATAGGTATTTAGAATTTATTTAGCAATTGAGGCACTGGTAGACTTCCAAATTGCTTTAAAATTGTAAATATATCAGTAAAATATTGTTGTTAACTGATACCTATATATATATATCATGGTGCTTCATTTGAATCATGGAAAACATGGATTTGGGGGGGTTTACTCAGAGAATTTGCCATTTTTAAACAGAGATAACAAGGATCCTTGCATATAACTATGAATACCAACTGAATGCCTAAAAGCTACTGACTGCAACATTGAGCATGGCAATGGCTATTACTTTTATGGATTTACCCCTTTGACAGCTATATAACGTTTTTAACATAAATATCTACACTACTTAAAGGATCATTTTGAACATCACTAAAACTAGATAGGAGAAACAAAACCATAGTGAAAAGTCAATAGACAAAGCATTCACATGATTCAGCTGCAGCAACAGAAAAGCATGTCTTCAAAAGAGCAAGTGGAATTTGTACTGTTAGCAGTCTTGTCTGCTTGGACTAAAAATCTTGGTGCTGTGTTTCATACATTTCATAGACATTAGGGACTGGAAGGAACCTCGTGAGATCATCAAGTCCAGCCCTCCTGCCAGAGGCAGGAAGTTTGCAGGGATCAAATGATCTCAGCAAGATAAACATCCAAATGCCTTTTGAATGAGTCCAGAGTAGGTGCTTGCACCACCTCTGGGGGGAGTCTATTCCAGACCTTGGACACTCTGACTGTAAAGAAGTTTTTCCTTATATTGAGTCTGAATTGGCCTTCTAAAAGTTTGTGGCTGTTAAACCTAGTTATCCCTTGGGAAGCCCTGGTGAGCAAGTGTTCTCCCAGTTCCTGATGTACCCCCCCCCCCCCCGCCCCCTCGTCA